>NC_060130.1:374739526-375042556 GCF_021461395.2 Schistocerca americana | reverse complement strand
AAAAGGAAGGCCGTTCCTCTTTGGCTACATAAACAGAATAATAGGAAGTCGTCCCCTTACGACAAAGGATGCTCCATGCTATAGCCCGCTGCAAATTTTTTGATGGCTGTCGTCTCGTTGCTGTGTTGTTTCCGTTGTTTGTTCAATCTCATAAAAAAAAGTAACTGGGAAGAGGTGCTATGGTTATTTTCTCATGTCGTCGATAATCCAGCTGCGAGGCGGATTATGGAAAGCGCTCCAAAGAAAATTAGAAAAATATTGCCTATATTTAGGGTTCTTGATGATCGCACAATGTCGTTCATTGAGGTAATACCAAAAATCGGGTACTGTCTTTTCACCATTACCGAATAGGTAGTGAACAGCGTGGCAGCTGATCCACGTCACAGTGTTTGTTTTTGCTCTTAGGAAATACATCTCATCAGGGAAAAGAAGTGATAGGGTAGTTATCCTGTCGGGAGTCATGCGTGTGAGAAAAGCCAATATCTGACGCACCAAAAACAGAACGTCCTTTGCCGACCTGCATTCAAAACAATGCTCATCCATGTCAATCACTTGGCATGTGGCACACAAGGGTGAATCAGCGAGGTGGATGTGATTGAGGCGGGACTGGCACAACTGTTTCCGGTTAACAGTGACATACCATGCAGATTGCACGTCAGTATCAAGGGTGGTGGCATTCACTGCCTGCCACACAGCGCGCCACTTTGTAGTGGGGTATTTGCTTTCAATCACATTTGGCGTCCTGTTCATTTGCATGGCAGCATATATCGCCCTCGTCATCAAGGGTGTGGGTAGTAGTGCGGTGCGGATGTAGTTTAATTCAAGGAAGAATTGGCTAATGTAGAAGAAAGGTGCTGGGATGTCCGATATCATCACAGGGGGTGCGAGTGAGATTGGTCATAAGGCTTCCAGTAAGAGACTTGTGAGGCACGTCGGACTTCGTCGCCACCGTTGCAGGTGACAGCTGACGAACAGGGCCTTCGCTTTGTTCTGAACATGACAAAGGCCTAAACCCCCTCTGCTCCTCGGGAGGGTTAGGGACTCGTAATGAATCTTAAATAACATGCCTGTATTAACAAAGGATCCCAAAACCGCCAACATGCGATGAGCCAGGGTAGGTGGTATCGGGAGTATCTGTGCAAAATGGGGGACACGTGACGCCAAATAGACGTTAGCATATAGTGTCCGTTGCAGGAGGTCGAGACGTCTAAGATGGTGGTCACTTATTCCTGCTCTCATCTGATTCAATAAACGCCTGTAGTTAAGGGCTGCTGAACGCTTCATGTCAGATGTGAATTCAATGCCAAGGCAGCAGATTGTGTCACTGATTCGTAGCGGTGCGACGCTCTCGTCGGGTAGACCTCTGCCTATAGACAGGGCGTGTGATTTGTGGAGATTGAGATGGCTCCCCGATGCCGCACCGTAGGTCGCCACTCACGCCAGTGCTGCACGAACATCGTCATTACTGCGAAGAAGGAATACCAGATCATCCGCATAGGCAGTGCAGCAAAAAGTGTGTCCACCAGGGGACATCCCAGTCAGGCATTGTCGGAGGGCGTACAATATCGCCGAAAGAGGGCAGCCTTGTTGCACCGATCGCTGGATCTGTATCGGTGGCATGAGACGGCCATTATATAACACCTTGGACGTCGAGCCGCGTAGGAGACGCATCAGTACCTTAACTATGATGTCCGGATACCCCATGTGTCGCAGTACCTCCATCAAAAATGTGTGGTCAACTCTGTCAAAGGTCTGGCTAAAGTTGAGCGAGGCCAAAACTCCTGGCAGTTGGTGAGCTTTGGCTAGCGCGATTATATCTCGATATTGGCACAGTGCAGTGCGAATATTATGGTCACCACCTAACGATGCCTGGTCCTGCAACACAACACATCGTACCGATCGCTTTAGGCGTGCTGCCAGAAGCCGGGTGAAAATCTTCAAGTCACTGTTGAGTAAGGTCAAGGGCCGATAGTCACTGACCCTGGATCCGCCTCGTGGTTTGTGTATAGGCACAATCAGTCCTTCTAGGAAAGCCCCAGGGATCTGCGTCGTGGGAGACATAAGATCGTGGCAAATATCAGTCCATGCTGGTGCCAGCAATTGTTGATATGTCCGTTAACATTCCAGAGGAAGGCCATCGGGTCCCGGGGACTTATGAGCAGCCCCAGCCTGTATTACTTCAATGATTTCCTCTTCCGTTACATCTGCAGTCAAATCCGCTGCCGCTGTCGGAGAGATCGTACCATAAGTGAGTTGAGAGACTTTGGCGATCACCTCTAGGGGATGTCGATGTTCCAAGTACAGCCTAGTGTAGTGAGCATTAAGGGCGTTTCCTATGTCACACTGGGTATCGAGGCGTCGTCCGTCTTTCGTCGTGATAGCTTGGATCAGTGTCCTGCGTCGGCGTTGGCGTTCTGCAATGATGTGGTACATGGACGGTTCCTCCTCGGCTGCTCTGTCTTTTAGTGCGCGCTCTGACTATCGCACCCTCAAGGTGGAAACGTGTTAATCTGATGATCCTGTGCCTTGGCACGGTTCACCGTCACCTGCCATGCAGGTGAGTACGCCAGTGTTGTACATTCCCTTAAGATGCTGTAGTAAAAGTCCATGGTATGTCTCTTCCATGCTGCAACATCTCGGCTGTAGCCTATCAAGGTCTTCCGGAGGGCTGTTTTGGCGCAGAGTAACCACCACGACAGTGTAGACCAGTAGGTGCCATGCCGGCGGCTATGAGTCCCACGTGTTCTCTATAAGGCGGCGGCATTCCTGAGAAGCTAGGTGGGCGACATTAAACTTCCAAGGACCACAGCTGTGCCATACCTTCTGGCGGCCGAGGGTAGTATCGCAGATGTAGGCCTCGTGGTCAGAAAAAGCTGTGGGCCAAACTTCGGCAGCTCTTGTTCCCACAGCTATGGAGTGCGAGATGTAAATGCGGTCGATGTGGCTGGAGGAATGGCTGGTGTAGTGAGTAAATCCGGGCCAATCGCCACAAACATGTTCCCACGAGTCCACCAATTGAAGATTATTTATAATTGTCGCAAGTTCTGCGCAGGGAGAATGATGTGGTGCTTAGGTGCTTGGCTACAGTGAAGTCCCCTCCGATTATCAAGGCGTCCTGACAGCCCATAAAGAGGGGCGTGATTTTATGAGCGAAAAAGGTGTATCGTTCGCGACGCTGACCAGATCCTGACGGTGCATAGATGTTAATAAGTTTGACTCCTTGGATAGTAAGAGCCAAGCCTCTGGCATCAGGGAGATACTCGACGACTTCTGCGGATATACCTTCGCGGCGGAGGATCGCCACACCACTGCCATTGGCAGACGCATGTGAGACCCAAGTCTTGTAGCCATAGGGTTCCTTGAAGTCTGCAACATACACCTCTTGAAGGAGCACAATGTCGATATCTGCTGTGTTGAGCAGATCCTGTAGCATTGCTAGTTTATGCTGAGCATGTATGTTGTTGATGTTAATAGTCGCTAGACGGTATTTTTGGTCAGCCAGGACGGCAACTGGGTTGTTTAGGAGGCCAGGTGTGGGCAGCAGGGGCGGCCCCACAGAGGCTGACGATACAGCCATAGTCACTGGTTGGTCGCTGCTGGGTACAGCTGAGGAAGCATCTCTGCCTTCGGCATCCTCCTGGTGCTGTGGATCATCCTCGACATCATCCGCCCAAGAATTGGTAACTGTTGATTAGTGCTGTCAGTAGAGCGCTTGTGCGCATGTTCAGTAGCAGAAGTGATGTTGTCAGACCGAGGCTCAGAAATTGTATCTGCCGTAGCATCGTGATGGGAAGGGTGAGTTGTGGTTGAGTCCTGAGTGTCGTCCGATGCTGCATGTTCGGCCGGGTCACACACCTGAAGCAGGCAATCATCAGATGGCGTATGGCGCCATTTCTTGCGTTTTTGAGGGTACCGTTGTTTCCGGATTTGTTTTTCTGTGTCAGAGTGCGGGTCTCCATTGGTAGGAAGGCAGAAGTCGGGACAATTTCCGTTTCTACTTCCATCTTCTCTTTAGGCTCGTCTTGGTGGCACAATTTATCGCCGTCTTGAGGCAAGTCTGCCGATGACGTCGTAGAGGGGGATATGCTGTCCGCCACACTGTCATCGACCACTGACTGCAATATGGTGTTACAGTCCAGGGCAGGAATAGCTGTTGCGGTTGCAGCCGCTGCATACGTGATGGGGAGTGAAGTAGGCGTCACCAGGGATGGAACTTCACCAACCAGTGTCTGAGTCAGTCGGCGCTGAATGCAGGCCGATCGGACATGTCCTTCCTGGCCACAGCCGCCGTAAGTACACGGTTGTTTGTCGTACATGACAATGGCTCTGAAGCCGCCAATTACTAAATAGGATGGCACATGCTTCGTCAGTTCAATCTTAATTTGTCGCACTCCGTTTAAGGCGGGGTACGTCTCAAACATTTGTCATTTTTCAGCCAAGTGGCTTAGCACGTTGCCGTATGGTTTGAAAGGTGTCATCACAACATCTGGCGGGACTTCGAATGGCAGCTCAAAGACCCTCAGAGTGCAAAGGCCTAATCCAGTGTGGTCGATCGTGATAGTTTCTATGTGACCATCAGGATGCTTAAATTTAAGTCCATGAGTGTGTCGGCACACAACATCAGTGCACGCCTGTTCATTGATCAGTTTTATGTAGACGACACTTTGTGTTATAGAAAAGTGGATCCCAATGATGTCTTGAGGTGCAATATGAAGTTCTTCCCGGATGAAACGTTCAATGTCAAGTGCTTGAGATCTTGCGTAGTCCGCTTGAAATGTGATCTTAATTGTGGACTCGCGGTACGAGTGCGCCATGGCACTACCGAGACACGGGCGCGTGACACTCGCCGCAGCGGAAGGTGAGGACTAAACACTCGAGCACGCGGTACGCTAACAGGGGGACACAGGCACGACGACCTTGCCCCACCGCTGCTAACAGCGGACTGAACCTAACCACTAGACCACAGTGCTACTCACCTTCTTCCATGACATTGCTCCCTCCTTAAGGGAACAGCGCCTCGGTGTTACATCCTTCTAGTCCGGGAATGAGTCATCGGTCCTGCATGCTTGGACTCCCGATGACTGATTCTCGCACTGGCAGTCATCTTCTTAGAACTTCTTTTGCTGCTACGCTCTTCATCACTTTCCACTTGTTGCCTGTCGCTGGAGCTTTGAATTTACCCTGGGTTGCAGGATCCTTATAGGGCTTCATTCGAAGAAAGTGGATCGTATCTCTGATCTTTCTTGTGTCGGGGTCGAAATCTTCAACTTCATAAGTAACATCACCAAGCTGGTAGACAACAGGGCAGTGACTCGCGTAATACCTTCAGCGATCATTTTCTTGAGCCTGCAGCATGTGGAGTCGAGCTAACTGCCGAGCTTCCTCAGCTCCGGTTAACACCTGGCCGATGTAGTCGTCGTCCACTTCATCGGGATGTAACGGAAACACAGTGTCATCATTGTAGTCACCTCACGCCCATGCACCAGGAAAAATGGTGTAAATCCTGTGGTGTCTTGTTTGGCAGTGTTGTAGGCAAACGTCACGAAAGGTAGCACCTCATCCCAGTTGCTCTGCTCAACATTGACGAACATTGATAGCATGTCAGCCAAGGTCTTATTAAGGCGTTCAGTAAGCCCATTAGTTTGCGGATGGTAGGAGTCATCATGTGATGAGTTACATTGCACCGACAGTTTATCTCTGTCACAAGATTCGATTGAAAAACTTTCCCCAGACCCGTAATTAACGACCTTGGGGCTCCGTGTTTTAATACAATGTCTTCCACGATGAATTTGGCTACCTCGGATGCTTCGGCTGTTTTCACGGCTTTTGTAATGGCATAGCAGGTCAGATAATCTGTGCAGACAATAAGCCATCTATTGCCACTAGCAGACATTGGAAATCGTCCGAGGAGGTCAATCCCAACACGCTGGAAAGGCGTTTCGGCTGGTGGAATTGGTATGAGTCGGCCAGGTGGTTTCTGAGGAACTGCCTTTCTCCTTTGGCACTCTTGACAGTGCGACACATAATGATGGACACTCCTAAATAAACCTGGCCAAAAAAATCTCTTGCAGATTCTATCTTATGTCTTAATAAATCCTAAATGCCCAGACTCAGGTGTGTCATGGAATTTCTGTAGAACATCTAAGCGCATGTGTTTAGGAATCACTGGTAGCCACCTCTTTCCAAGCGGATCAAAATTTTTCTTGCAAAGTAATCCATTAACTACCTTAAATTGATTGTCCTTTCACATCCTCTGACCGATTTAAGGTAAGCATAATTTGAGATATCTTGGCGTACTTCTGCTCAGCAGAGAGATCCTGGAGTCCAGCGAGACAGTCACTATCTTCATCAAAGTCTGGATGGTCTTTGCACAGGGTTTCTTGAGAGACAGTCAGCATCTTGGTGTTTTCTTCCACTTTTATACTGGTAATGTCATACTCTTGAAGACGTAGTGCCCACCTGGCGAGTCGTCCTGTTGGATCCTTGAGACCTGTCAACCAACAAAGTGAATGATGGTCTGTAACAACTGTGAATGGCCTTCCATAGAGATACTGTCGAAATTTGCACATGGCCCAGATCACAGCAAGACATTCTCTTTCTGTAGCTGAGTAGTTTCTCTCGGCTTTTGTAAGTGTCCTAGAAGCATAGGCTATAACCTTCTCTTTTCCATTCGAAATTTGCACTAGAACAGCACCGGTGCCATACCCGCTGGCATCTGTGTGTAGTTCTGTAGGTGCTCTCTCATCATACAGACCAAGTACAGGGTCAGTCATCAGGGCTTTTTGCAACACATCAAAAGAGTCTTGTTGAGCACCACCACAGATAAATTTAGCATCAGCTTTTAACAACTCTTGGAGTGGCCCGGCTTTGATAAAAAAAGTCTTTGTTAAAATGATGGTAATAAGAACATAATCCGAGGAAGCTTCTCACATCTCTAATACTTTTAGGAATAGGAAATTCCGTTATAGATCTCACCTTTTCTGGGTCTCACCACACAGCTTTGTTTAACACAAGGCGTCCAAGTATTTTGATTTCTTTTGCTCCAAAGAGACACTTTCTTGGATTAAGTTTCAGTCCGCCTTGTTGGAGATACTTAAGAACCGCCCTCAGTATTTTTATATGTTCATCAAATGTCTCTGGATAACAAAGACACATCATCCACTACAGGTGCCTTAGAAGATTATCCATCATCTGTTCAAAAGTTACTGGTGCATTACACAAACCAAACGGCATTACCTTAACCTCATACAAGCCCTCAGGGGTGATGAATGCAGTTTTGTCACAATCAGCCTCATCTACTTTGATCTGCCAGTACCCTGAGTACATGTCCATGGTTGAGAAAAACTTAGCCCCCTTCAGACAATCTAGAGTATTGTCAATTCGTGAAAGAGGGTAAACGTCCTTCTTAGTTATCTTATTAAGCTTCCTGTAATCAACACAGAAGCGCCAACTGCCACCCTTCTTCCTGACAAGGACCACTGGTGATGACCACGGGCTCTGCAAAGGCTGAATGATGTCATTCTTCATCGTTTTCTGTACCTCATCGCGAATTATTTGACATTCCATTGCTGACACATGGTATGCTCTCTGGCTTATCGGTTGATGGTCTCCAGTGCTAATCCGGTGCTTCACCGCCGCTTTGTCTAATTTGCTCTTCACCTGTGGATTGAAGCATTCAAAGAGCTCTTGAAGAATGGCAAGAAGCTTCTTTTGTTGTTCCTTAGTGAGATCTGGTGATACTCGAGCTAGAAGATCTTGTCTTATAGTGGTAGCGCTAATTTCGCCCACAGGCTCGGCATGGGAGGTTTCTATTATGCTCAGCTGCTCTTCAATTAACGGCTCAGTGTGTCTTGGAAGGATCTGCGGTTCTCGGCGACATTTAACTATCCACAATTCACCGATTCCGTTCTTAAACAAGACGACAGAGGCTGGGATGACCAAGTTATTCGTCAGTGGTCTGCTTCTCTTACATTCCACTACAAGATCCATGGGTTGATGCATGGCATGACACATGACAGTTACCTTTCTAGTGCTGACTGCAGGAATGATCACTTCATCCAGCACACATAGTCTCCACAAACTCGGATGCTCATCTTCCTGTCCACAGTATCTCATGTCGTCTAGCATAATCTTCGAGCGACCACAATCTATTATTGCCTGAGAAGCTTTCAAAAAGTCCCATCTGAGAATGATGTCCTGACTGCACTCTTGTAAGATGATGAATTCTGAGGGCTGTGTATGGCCATGAATAAGTTTGACCTGTTGCTTCAGTTAGAAGCTGATGAGCCTCAGACAGAGGTAGGTGTAGAGAGGGCACAACACACTTTCAGTAGAAAATTGAACAAGAATGTAGGGAAGTCAGCAAAGAGCAAGAAAGTTTTGTTGTTAGGTAGTTCACATGCCAGAAGTGTAGGCCAACTTTCGTAGGACCAGTTAGGATCAGAATGCCAGGCACAAATTTTTTTATACCAAGTGCTGGTCTGGGTCAGGTGACAGAGGATTTAGGTTCACTCTGTAAAATTTTACCAAGGAAGACACTGTGGTTATTCTGGGTGGGCTGGGCAATAGTATTGACAGAGATACTGGGTACAATATAGAGTGTGACCTGGCAAAGATGGCATCAGCAACGAGACATACCAGTGTTGAGTTTGTGTCTGTTCTGAGACACCATGACCAACCTCATTTAAACTCTTCTGTCAGGAGAGTTAATTTGGAGTTGGAACGGCTGCTTGGGTTGGGTGCGTGGTCACATATTGGTTTGGTTCCTGTTGATTCTCTCAGTAGGTGGGATTATACTAGACATAGCCTACACCTCAACGGGAAAGGGAAGGGTAAACTGGCTGGGCTAATAGAAGTAAATGTAAAGGGGGGAAGCACTGCCATGAGTGGTAATATACCAGTGGTCATAGGTGTTGGAGCAGCACCTTTTTTAGGATAAGTAGGACAGAACGAAGTCAAGTTCTGAGAGAAGTAAAGATTGAAAGAAGCCTTCAGTTTGATAAAGAAATCAGACAGCATAATCCTGGCACATTGGATCAGTGAACACAGCTGTTGGTTAAAAATTTACAGCAAACAACAGAAATTTTATTTCCACCCTATTTCATCTCGGTAAATGTGAAATGCCAAATTTCTTTAGTGCATCAAAATATTCGAGGGCTTAGAAGTAAAATTAATGAACTACTTATGTGCATTGATGAATGAGAGTCATCGAACCCAGTTGATATAATCTGCCTCTCTGAACATCATGTGACCACTGGTATAGATATGTTAAATCTTACGGAATTTACGTTGCCTCCTACTTCTGTAGACAAAATATGGGGAAAGGAGGAGTTCCCACATTTGTTAAAACCAGTTTTACATTTAAGAATATTGAGATCAATAAATTTTGCTTAGAGCAGCACGTAGAAGCATGTGCAACAGAGATAGAATTTCATAATAGGTCCTTTATAATAGTAGCTATATACAGAGCACCTTCAGGAAATTTCAACCAGTTTATAAACAGGTTGAAGATATATTACCTTATGTTGTTGTTGTTGTTGTTGTTGTTGTGGTCTTCAGTCCTGAGACTGGTTTGATGCAGCTCTCCATGCTACTCCAACCTGTGCAAGCTGCTTCATCTCCCAGTATGTACTGCAGCCTACATCCTTCTGAATCTGATTAGTATATTCATCTCTTGGTCTCCCTCTATGATTTTTACCTTCCACGCTGCCCTCCAATACTAAATTGGTGATCCCTTGATGCCTCAGAACATGTCCTACCAACCGATCCCTTCTTCTAGTCAAGTTGTGCCACAAACTCCTCTTCTCCCCAATTCTATTCAATACCTCCTCATTAGTTATGTGATCTACCCATCTAATCTTCAGCATTCTTCTGTAGCACCACATTTCAAAAGCTTCTGTTCTCTTCATGTCTAAAATATTTATCGTCCACATTTCACTTCCATACATGGCTACACTCCATACAAATACTTTCAGAAACGACTTCCTGACACTTAAATCTATACTCAATGTTAACAAACTTCTCTTCTTCCGAAACACTATCCTTGCCATTGCCAATCTACATTTTATATCCTCTCTACTTCTACCATCACCAGTTATTTGACCCCCAAAATAGCAAAACCTTTTTGCTACTTTAAGTGTCTCATTTCCTAATCTAATTCCCTTAGCATCACCCAAGTTAACTCGACTACATTCCATTATCCTCGTTTTGCTTTTGTTGATGTTCATCTTATATCCTCCTTTCAAGACACTGTCCATTGCGTTCAACTTCTCTTCCAAGTCCTTTGCTGTCTCTGACAGAATTGCAATGTCATTGGCAAACCTTAAAGTTTTTATTTCTTCTCCATGGATTTTAATACCTACTCCGAATTTTTCTTTTGTTTCCTTTACTGCTTGCTCAATATACAGACTGAATAACATCGGGGATAGGCTACAACCCTGTCTCACTCTCTTCCCAACCACTGCTTCCCTTTCATGTCCCTCGGCTCTTATAACTGCCATCTGGTTTCTGTACAAATTGTAAACTGCCTTTCGCTCCCTGTATTTTACCCCTGCCACCTTCAGAATTTGAAAGAGAGTGTTCCAGTCAACATTGTCAAAAGCTTTCTCCAAGTCTACTAATGCTAGAAACATAGGTTTGCCTTTTCTTCTAAGATAAGTTGTAGGGTCAGTATTGCCTCACATGTTCCAGTATTTCTACAGAATCCAAACTAATCTTCCCCGAGGTCGGCTTCTACCAGATTTTCCATTTGTCTGTAAAGAATTGACATTAGTATTTTGCAGCTGTGACTTATTAAACTGATAGTTCGGTAATTTTCACTGTCAGCTCCTGCTTTCTTTGGGATTGGAATTATTATATTCTTCTTGAAGTCTGAGGGTATTTCACCTGTCTCATACATTTTGCTCACGAGATGGTAGAGTTTTGTCAGGACTGGCTCTCCCAAGGCTGTCAGTAGTTCCGAAGGAATGTTGTCTACTCCCGGGGCTTTGTTTCGGCTTAGGTCGTTCAGTGCTCTGTCAAACTCTTCACACAGTATCATATCTCCCATTTCATCTTCATCTACATCCTCTTCCATTTCCATAATATTGCCTTCAAGTACATTGCCCTTGTATAGACCCTCTATATACTCCTTCCACCTTTCTGCTTTCCCTTCTTTGCTCAGAACTGGGTTACCATCTGAGCTCTTGATATTCATACAAGTGATTCTCTTTTCTTAAAAGGTCTCTTTAATTTTCCTGTAGGCAGTATCTAGCTTACCCCTAGTGAGGTATGCCTCTACATCCTTACATTTGTCCTCTAGCCATACCTGCTTAGCCATTTTGCACTTCCTGTCGATCTCATTTTTGAGACGTTTGTATTCCTTTATGCCTGCTTCATTTACTGCGTTTTTATATTTTCTCCTTTCATCAATTAAATTCAGTATATCTTCTGTTACCCAAGGATTTCTACTAGCCCTCATCTTTTTATTTACTTGATCCTCTGCTGCCTTCACTACTTCATCCCTTAAAGCTACCCATTCTTCTTCTACTGTATTTTTTCCCCCATTCCTGTCAATTGTTCCCTTATGCTCTCCCTGAAACTCTTTACAACCTCTGGTTTATTCGGTTTATCCAGGTCCCATCTCCCTAAATTCCCACCTTTTTGCAGTTTTTTCAGTTTTAATCTACAGTTCATAACCAATAGATTGTGCCCTACAACTGCCAAACCCGTCGTTGTCGGCAGTTCTAAGCATCGCTCAATCCTTTGAAGTGTCTCACGCTGCTGGCACGCAAATAGACGCGTGGTGTGATGTAGGCACTGTACAGTCAACTTTCGACACGGACAATTTGCCTGTTTCACAGGAGAACGAAGATGTGGCGGCGGTTCATTCGCGTAAACAATGTCACGTTGGGCCGCAACACTCGCAATGAAAACAGCAACCACAGAAGCAGGTTCGTTCCGCACTTCCTTCTTGTCCACGTTGTTTCGTACAGCATGACAGGGCCGCGTGTCCAAAACGTTGGGCCACGTGTAATTCATGTAGGAAAAAAGGCCACATTGCTTCTGTGTGTCAGTCCCCTAAAGTTCCTGTTGACGAGGACGAGGCATCGGACATGGATGTTAACTGTGTGCTTTCTCAAACAAATAAGTTGTTTGTTACTGTTCGTGTTCTGGATAAAGACATTCGCATGCAAGTGGACACTGGCTCTGCAGTAACTCTCATTAATTCTCGCACGTATTTGGAGTTGGGCTCCCCTCCCTTGTCTCCAGTTATGCGAAATCTGAGAACTTATAATAAACAGAAAATTCCTATCATGGGCCAGTTTGATGCTTCCACTGCCTACAAGTCTGTTGTTAGGCCCCTCGCGTTTTATGTGGTGGATCATGCGGGCACTGAAAACCTGTTCGGTTATGATGCTTTCCAGTTGTTCGGGTTCTCCATTGATGATGATGTGTACCTCATATCTGTGGATATTCCGTATCAACAGCTGGATATATTGTGTTCTGAATTTTCGCCCGTGTTCTCTGCTGGTCTGGGTTGTGCCAAGGATTTTGAAGCCCACATTACTCTTAAACCTACAGCTCGCCCTAAGTTTTTCCGGGCACGCCCTATTCCGGTGGCGTTGCGTGCACCTGTCAAGGCTGAGATAGACAGGTTAACAGCTTCAGGGATTCTCCTTCCTGTTACCTCCAGCGAATGGGCATCACCAATCGTGGTGGTTTCTAAACCAAACAGGAGTCTGCGATTGTGTGGTGATTTTAAAGCCACTGTCAACGCTCAGAGCCTCATTGACACTTATCCTCTTCCCCGTCCTGAGGAGTTATTTACCAAGCTCGCTGGGGGCCAGTTCTTTTCCAAACTTGACTTATCGGAGACATACCATCAGTTGCCGTTGGATGCTTCTTCCAAGGAATTTCTCGTCATCAACACTCCTTGTGGGTTGTGTCAGTACCAGCGGTTACCATTTGGCATCGCTAGCGCGCCGGCCATTTTTCAGCGGTTTTTGGAACAGCTCACGGCGTCCATTCCCAGCTGCATGAACTATCTGGATGACATTGTTGTCACGGGGGCCTCCACTGAGGAGCACCTTCGCAATTTGCATTCACTGTTTCGGGTTTTGCATTCGGCTGGGTTGAAGTGCAATCTGGACAAGTCACAGTTCTTCCAACCCTCCATTGTGTATCTTGGTTTCCACTTGTCCCGTGAGGGTATACGTCCTCTACGTCAGCACGTTGCGGCCATTAACGATCTACCCCGGCCGTCTACGGTCAAAGATCTTGAGGCGTTTCTAGGCAAGATTGCTTATTATCACAAATTCATTCCATCCGCGGCGGCAGTAGCTCATCCTCTGCATCAGCTGTTCCGCAAAAGCGTCCCTTACTGTTGGTCCGATGAGTGTGAGCAGGCTTTTGTCAGCCTGAAGGCTCATTTGCAGTCGACGCCTTGTCTTGCCACATTCCGGGTCAGCACTTGGTTCTGGCGACTGACGCGTCGCAGTATGGCCTAGGGGCTGTTCTCGCCCATCGGTATGAGGATGGGTTGGAACGTCCCATCGCCTATGCTTCCAAGACCCTCAACAATGCGCAACGGCGTTACTCTCAAATCGAAAAGGAGGCGCTCGCTATCATTTATGCTCTAAAAAAGTTCATCGTTTTTTAGTATGGTTCTAAGTTTCACCTCATCACCGACCACAAGCCGCTGGTCTCTCTGTTCAGCCCATCGGCGTCGCTTCCGGATAAGGCAGCTCACCACCTGCAACGTGGGGCCTTATACTTGTCTCATTTTCACTATGAGATTCACTATCGCCCCACGGCCCAGCACGCCAACGCTGACGCGTTGTCGCGATTGCCGATGGGCCCCGACCCGGTTTTCGATCGTGATGAACTACTCTGTTTCCACATTGATGAGGAAGAACGTCGTGCGGTCGAGGGTTTTCCACTTACAGGTTCGCAGGTCGCGTCGGCTACTGCGCGTGACCCGGTCCTGTGTCAGGTGATTGGTTTTGTTCAACGGGGTTGGCCGGACAGGACCAAGGGCCGGGCATCGGATCCCCTTCGCAACTACCATGCCTTGCGCCTTCATCTGTCTGTTCTTCGTGATGGTGTTGTTCTTCTGGCCACGGATGGCGCATCTCCACGGGTCGTGGTGCCAGCCTCTCTTCACAAAGATGTTCTCAAACTGTTGCATGAAGGCCATTGGGGGATTTCTCGGACTAAGTCCCTGGCCCGCAGGCACGTTTATTGGCACGGTATTAATTCGGACATCGCCCACATGGTTGCTGCGTGTGGTCCGTGTGCTCAACAACTGGCTGCACCTCGTACAATGCCCTCTCCGTGGCCTGATCCGGCGCAGCCATGGGAACGGGTGCACGCTGACTTTGCCGGCCCCTTCCTTGGTACTTATTGGCTACTGTTGATTGACGCCTTCTCGAAGTTTCCGTTTGTTGTTCAATGTCCGTCACCCACCACTGCGGCAACGACGCTGGCTTTGTCCAAAATCTTTGCGCTAGAAGGTCTTCGATCCACGATCGTCACGGACAATCGCCCTCAGTTCTCTTCGCAGGGCTTCCATGAGTTTTGTACTGGACAAGGGATTCATCATGTTACAGCACCGCCCTTCCATCCGCAATCGAATGGGGAGGTCGAGTGCCTTGTCCGCACTTTCAAAAGCCAGATGAAGAAATTCCTTAGTGATTTTTCCACAGATGACGCTCTGCTGCAATTTCTGAGTTCTCATCGCTTCACGCCTCTGAGTGATCGCAGCCCTGCTGAGCTCTTGCATGGCCGCCGACCGCGCACTCTACTGCACCTGCTTCACCCTGTCAGGCCTTGTGCTGTGTCCCGTAGTGCGGGAAAATACTCGGTGGGCATCAACGTGTGGGCACGAGGGTATGGATCTCGCCCTAAATGGATTCCAGGGGTGGTCAAGGCACTTCGCGGCCGCCGGCTTTGTGAAATACGTACGGACGACGGCATGGTTGTTCGCCATTACGACCAGATGCGCCCACGAGTGGTGGCCACGCCGGTGCCACCGCCCCTTCCTTCGCCTCCACCAGCCCGAGAAGCCAGTCCTGTCGCTGCTGCCGATCTACTGTACGTGTTGATGCAGCGGACGTCGCTACCGCTTCCGGGTACGCCGGAACCGGCCCCAGTCGCGACGCCACCAGTGTTGTGACAGTGCCACGACATTTAACAGTGCCGCCACGACAGTACGCGCAAACGGCGATAGAGGCACTCCACAACTCGGCTGAGTGCGGGAGCGCCACCTAGCTACGAATGGCGCCGGCCGCATGTCACGGCACAGCAGTCGAATGAGAGATACTGAGTTGTTATGTAACCAGCTATTGTTTCTAAGTGAGTATGTGTGAATATCCACGCAATTATTGGTGATTACAGGTTATAACAGTTCCGATATTGAGAAAGCTATTTACACTTACAGCGAAAATGTCCTTAATTCATTGAACAACAAATTAGAGGCAACTGGCATATTCTGTGACCTGTCAAAGGCATTTGACTGGGTGAATCACAGCATTTTTTTAAGTAAATTAAAATATTAGGGGGTCACTGGTAGTGCTGCAAAGTGGTTTCAGTCATATCTTACTAACAGAAAACAAAGGGTGTCATTATGTAACATTTCAACAGTAGGCAATCAGACATCATCTGACTGGGAAGAAATTACATGTGGTATTCCCCAAGGTTCTATACTAGGCCCACTACTGTTTCTTGTGTATATTAATGACCTGTCATCTGTTACATTACCAGATGCCAAGTTTGTCTTATTTGCAGATGATACAAACATTGCGATAAATAGTAAATCAAATATAAATTTACAAAGGGCAGCTAATCAAATTTTTACTGACATTAATAAGTGGTTCATAGCTAATTCACTGTCATTAAACTTTGAAAAGACCTACTATATGCAGTTCAGAACTTCCAAGAGATTTCCTTCTGGTGTGTGTATAAAATATGATGACATAGAAATAGGAGAAGTTGAAAGTGAAAAATTCTTGGGATTACAACGTGGTAATAAATTTAGTTGGGAGCAACATACTAACAAACTGCTAAAGCGCCTAAACAAGTCTGTGTTTGCAATTTGAATGATGTCAGACATAGGAGGTATAAATATAAAAAAACTGGCATATTTTGCTTATTTTCACTCCATTATGTCATGTGGTATCATATTATGGGGAAACTCCACAAACAGAGAAAAAATGTTTAGAGTACAGAAGCATATAATAAGAGTTATGAGTAGTGTAAATCCAAGAACATCATGTCGAAACCTATTCAAAGAATTGGGCATAGTAACCACAGCTTCTCAGTATATTTATTCCTTAATGAAGTTTGTTGTAAATAATACATCTCTTTTTCCAACTAACTGCTTAGTACACAGTATCAATACTAGGAATAAGAACAATATGCATAAAGATTTAAAATCACTTACTCTTGCCCAGAAAGGAGTCCAGTATTCAGCAACACATATTTTCAATAAGTTACCAACAACCATTAAGAGTTTAGTTTCACACAAGGCACAATTTAAACATAATTTAAAAGAATTTTTGGTGGCCAACTCCTTCTATTCCATCCATGAGCTTATCAACAAGTGCAGTAGACCATTCTAATGAAAATTTATTATACTTTAATTTTTGACAATACTTGATTGTAACAGCCAAGTAACTACCTACTGTGTGAATGATGGATGTATGGAAAGCAGATGTAAGTCTTAAGTCTGTAAATAGTGGAAGTTTAATTTTAAATCTTTTACATAATCTGACTGTTCTTAACTGAGGATCACTGAAATTAATAATTTACTTTAATTTTTGACAATACTTGGTTGCAATAGCCAAGAAACAAGCAAATGTCTGAATGATGGATTTAATGAAAGCAGATGTGAGTATTAAACCTGTAAATATTAGAAGTTTAAATTTCATTCATGTACATAATTTTACTGTTTATTGACTGAGGATCATTAAAATTAATGAGACTCAAGTTTTTATAATTACATTTTTGTAATGTGTTTATCTGACATGTTCCACACCCAGGAGTATTCCCTCTTTTATGGGTCTATGGAATAAATAATTAATCTAATCTCATTTATACCCACACAAATGACATATCTTCCTGTAGGTTTCACATATTTCCCATTAGCCACCTTCAGCAGAGATGTTTTGTTGTCGACAAATACGGTTTACTGCAACTGGTGACAGTACTTCTCCGAAATGACTGAATATGATGCTCCAGTGTCCACAAAAGCTTGGGCTGGTCGGCCATCCATGAGGATATCGACGTAGTTTCCTATCATCTTTGTAGTGATCGATGGTGGAGGATTTTTCTCTTCGACGGCCTCACCTCCAAGAAAGATCGCACCCTTTAGTTTTCCAGGTTGCGGCGGCTAGGTGATTGGCTGGAGCTTCTAAACGGTGATGGAGACCTTGTTTGGTATGTTGGGGAGCATCCTCTCCAGCGGCTACCTTGTGGCGATGGTGACCTATGTCATCCTACACCCACATCTTCTTGTTCATCTTCGTCGTCCAGGAGTTGGCGTCGTCTAAGATCGGTCTGCTGTCTTCTGGAGCGGGCATCATCAAATATCCACTGCCTTTCTCGACAATAGCGCACCACATGTCTCGGTCGTCCGCAGTGGAAACATACTTGTTGGTTATCCTGGGTCCTCCAGATGTCAGTCTTCCTTGGTGCCCAAACAGGTTCCTCATGTGACATTGTAGGAACATAACATCGCCTGGGTCTTGACTTTTTCACCGTTTTAAAGGGAAATGAAGGATGAGAGATTGGGTTCAATGTCTCTTACACTTCCTCCCTTATGACCTCTTGAAGTGTATCGGTTTTTTTGCTCGCCGTGCAATCCAAGTGCCTTCTGAACTTCCTCTCTCACTATCTGACGAAGAACTCTTGTGAACTGAGTTGCTTCCTCCATCACAGGCATCGATACAACGTTTGGAAGCCGTTCAAACTTCTTGCATGTAATTCTTTTTTTGATGCTTTCTCTCGATATACTGGCACCATTTTATGAAGTTGTTTGCTGTCGAAACCTCCTTCAGGAGTAGGGCTTGATACATGTCCTCAGCAACACCCTTCATGAGGTTTGCAACCTTCTCTTCCTCCTTCATTCTAGGATCCACTATTTTACACAGCTCCAAGACGTCTTGAATGTAGGATGCTGTAGTTTCTCCTGGATGCTGTGCCCTGCACTTTAGTTTATCTTCAGCCTTGGACTTCTGTCATTGTGTGTCTCTGAAATACGTGCTCAGTTATGCCTGGAATACTTCCCAGCGTGTGAACTTCTCCTCGTTGTTCTCATACCATTGCTCGGCAGTGCCTTCGAAGTAGAACAACACGTTAGCCAAACACACGGTGTCATCCCATTTGTTAAATTTGGCTATACACTCATATGCCTTCAGCCACTTGTTTCGATCTTGGCCATGATCACTAGAGAACCCGGAAGGATATCTCATGTGATGGCACACAATTGCTGTCATCGTAACGTCCTCCTCTTCTTCTGTCTCTGATAGATTGCGATATGTTGAATATGAACTCGGGTTTCTCGCCATGTAAACCGCGGCTCTGTCATGGCCTGATGGGAGCCACTGTGTCGTCGGTAATGTGCGCTATCACAAGCTCCAGTACCCAGTGCCTCCACCAGAATAATGTCATGTAGAAGAAGGTGTAATTAGATGAATGACCAACACTAACTTCACTTAATGATCTTTTATTCAGCACTTACACATACAAGAGCACGGAGCAAATTGCCCCCGGCCAGAACACATACAGTATATATACAGCTACAGAACATTAGAGTACAATAATTCTTGACATTTGTGGATACTTCTAGAATGTACTCGAACTGAATATAGAAATTAAAATTGTACAGTCCACATGAGATTTGAACTAACAACCCTTCATGCAACAGTTTAGTATCATAACCACTACACCACGGTGCTACTCGACTTCTTCTGCGACAGTATTATATTTCTTTTCATTGAGGTAGAATTTAAAAAAAGATTGTTCTTCTTGGTTGCAATATTCACAGTTATCAGTTCACAAAAATATAACTTCACTCCATTTCACATGTAAATTAGTCCAACACTTGACTTTTTACAACTATCCTCTCTCCATTACTTTCAAAGACTACTGTGGATCTGAAACTAACCAAAGATAGCACAACTCATTGGTGCTAAGCTTCTAAGTCATACTTTTTCAATATTAACATTACAGTTTTTTCTGGTATTTGCGCTAAATTATAACAGTTTTTATTTTTATTAACAGTGAAATGATGCGATAGATTTTTCAGAGTTATATATTCACAATGTAAAATATGTGCCAGTTTCAGTAGAAAGAAATAATTAAAATTTAAAAGATAGTTAACATTTTTAAAAGTCAAAGATGAAGATGCATTTCCAAAATATTGCAGAAAATATGAAAAAGAAAGAAATTTCAAATAAATGTTCATATACAAAACGTTGATACCAGAGGTTTCACTATTGAATATGAGATTTGAAATATCCAAAAAAATAGAGTTGAAAAATGGATTGAATTGTAGATTAAAATGGATTGAATTGTAGATTTCATTAATCACAATACCATATACATGCAAATAATCTGCACATATTCTTTCCCAAATTTAAGGACAAAAAACTGGGGTGCATAGATAAATTGCAGTAATGTTGGGTACTGCTCCACCTCCAGCAACAGATCGCATTATACTACAGCGTTGTTGCAGTCTCAGTCTGTGATATGTCAGTAACACGATATAAGTGATGTATTAACCTTGTATTAGCTTGTTAATTATGGCTACAAGTTCTCGTTATTGCTCATACACAGTTAAAGAAAAACTTCAGATTATTGACGAAGGCAGAGGACATTGGAAACAGTGCAGCAGGAAGAAGTGCAGTGTGAGCTAGTGTTGTATTCATGACTGGTGAAAAAACAAAATACGACTTCAAGAAATAAATGATAACCGCCAAGCATTTCACAGCCAAAAAGCAAAGCATCCAGACCTCGAAAAAAGGCTGTGTGATTATGTAAATGAGAAGTGACAGTATGGGTACAAGGTGACCAGTGAAATGTGCCAACTCAAAGCATTAGCTTTAGCCAAAGAACTAGGCATCACCCATTTCAAAGCTAGCTGGGACTGGCTATAAAAGATTTTTCAGTCAAAATGGGTTTGGCTACTGGAGGAAAACTCTCAATGGATTCCAGGCAATTACAAGGAGAAAGTAGTGAATTTTCATTGCTCTGTGATAAATTTATGGCACGGACATTTCTGTATTTTATCGCAAATTGGTAATGCAGACCAAAAGAGGTATCCAGCATCATG
Organism: Schistocerca americana; assembly: GCF_021461395.2. Lineage (NCBI taxonomy): Eukaryota > Metazoa > Arthropoda > Insecta > Orthoptera > Acrididae > Schistocerca > Schistocerca americana. The sequence continues at coordinate 375,022,245 of NC_060130.1, read as the reverse complement.
ATACAAACTGGCGGTAGTGAAAAGCAAAGCTGTAGAGCGATGTGTGTAGCTAGCGATGCACGAAATCTACCACCTTATGTGATATTTAGAAGGAAAACTGTTTCAAAAATATCAGTGAAAGGAATATTGGTGAGAGCCTTAGATACTGATTAGAGTGAATCCGAAATCTTGGATGGACTGCTTTGAGTGACCTTATGGTTGACTGGGTGACACATGTTTGGCAACATTGCCTTAGTGCATTACTGAATTTATGTAACGTGTCGGTCAGACATAATAACTGAGGAGGTGTGAGACATGTTACAAGAAGGGAAAACTGAATTGGTCTTATCCCTGGAGGTCTACCATCTGTCCTGCAACTACTATGTGTATATGAGTCGGTCATTCATAGGTACACATAAACAGCAGTATATGCAATAGATGGTGTACATATACAAACACAAATTAAAACCAATATTTCTTTCCTCCCCCCCCCCCCCTCCCCCCTCTCTGTCCTCTTAAAATTAGGGTGTGGGGATTATTTGATGGCATGGATTATTCACATGTATATGATATTTCTTGTAATGTTACTTTGGAATAGAAGTCCCTGTACTACAGATTTGTTATACAGACCAGCATTTGATTTTTTGTTGGGATTTTTTATCTTAGCCTTTGATAGTCCCCTATCAAACCAGCAAGAAAGCAGAAGAAGATAGTTCATCCACTTTATTCATCAATGGAATGCAGGGTCCTTTTCTGTCTTCAGTAACGTTTACCATTCACGCCTGTAACAAGGGCCCTTCGCAAGATACTGCCAGCCAGGCAGCTGGACCAGGTTTTTTAGAGAGGTGTTACTCCCCTATCATTGACATTTTATCCAGGCTTGTGAAAGGCAGATTCTGGTTTTGTAATGTTGGGCCCACTTAAGGCAAATGCGGGGATAATTTCTTTATAAAGAACATAGCCAAATTCCTGCTCTGCCCATGTCCAATCTGAGCTTGTGCTTTGTCTCTAAGGCCCTCGTTGTTGATAATACAGTAAACCCTAATCTTTGTTCTTAATTTTAGGAAACATTGTATATCATGTTGACTTAGTTTCTTTTGACTGAAGGTTTAATATCTCACAGTTAAAATATTTATTTTCTTTCAGGAAAAATATAGCCATGTTATTACTGAACGGCAGGAAATAAACTTGAAATTAAATGGTTTCCTATGTTTGCTGGACAGATTAAAGGTCCACGAGAGAACCCAGAATAAGGAAGAAGTAACTAAAGAATACCTTGACTTAAAGTTAGGGGTGATGTGCAATATCTTGTGGCTATGCTGGACATACAACAAATTTTACGAACTGTATGATTCTGTTCTTTTGACCAAAATTGATGAAAATTTGAAGATGGTATTGTTGTCTAGTAAGTATTGCAATCTAATGTTTTTCATATGTTTTATTGATAGTCACTGTGAAGTAGTGCTGCTGCCTAAAGTGACTTGTAGATACTGTATATGATATTACAGATTTTTAGAGTGTAGTGGCATATGATGAAATTAATGCAAAAGCGAGAGAGGTTTTTGTATCACAGGGTAATAGCAGAAGCATGGGAATGATGACATAATGTGCATTGGAAGCTTTGTGCAGTAAAAAGCAATGTAAATTGTAGTAGTCCCAACAGAAATTGGCATGAAAAATACATCATTGATCTGTGTCACTGCTACAATGTCTGGCTGGGACACTGCAAGCACATGGTACGATACTGATTGCACCATACTGCGTGTGCTAGCTGCTGTTACTAGTAAAAGGCCAGCCACAGGATGTTGTAAGCCATTTCACTGTTTTCCTCTGCCAGCGTTCTGCAGTGATCTCAGAGTGTCCTTTGTAACACACTATGCAGTCTTTGGACTGTGTTTATTTTGCTATTCATACTTCATGTGTATTCTCTGACACTGGACTTTTGTTGGATTTGGACTTCTCATAACACTCCTGCCTTAGCTTTTGATGAACTTATCCATTTCCTGGTTCATTATGGCACATTGTTTCAAGTTTTATGAATATGAGAGACCTGTGAAATCAGACATCTGCAACAGTATTTCAAGATAAGTGATTAAATAGAGTCATGACATGCCACTCAAACTGCATCAAATCAACTTATGTTCAGGAAGCATGGAAGTCATTCAAAAGTTATTGAAGCATTAACCTCGAATTATTTGAAAAATGGAAATCAGAATAGCTGAATCAACAAAGCCAACTGAAGATGTGACAAGAGTAGCATCACTGCTGTGTTTACATCAAAGAGAGAAATGGAGAAATAGTAACTGAATACACTTCAGCATACTTACAAGTAGAGCACCATTACATACAAAGTGTGTAGATGGCTCTCACTGAATGAAATGCTCATTTGTAACAAAATTAAGAATAGGTATATAGTTATCTTTTATGGACTGCACATGATATTTTGCTGGCCATGTACATACAACTACCTTCCAAAGCAATATCACTGCTTTCACCTGCAGTGTGTGTGAATTCATGATCTGCCATTTAAATTACAGCCAATAATGACAGATCTTTCCTCACAGTATCAGCCATTATTTTTTCAGCTCTGAGATTGAGATGTGTAATATGTTATGACTACATATTTTGTTATTTACAACATTCTACATCACGTTTATATAATTCATTTTCTTGCAAAATTTTGCAAACAGGAAAAGGTAACTGTTAGTACTGTTGTCAAATGTCTAGCAGGTGCAGTCATTTTCTTAACATGATATTTCAACAATGTTCCTTGCCATCATCTTTCGGTGATAACTGTAGAATGAGTGTCTTTACCTTGCTGTCATCTTCCAGTGATACCTGTAGATAAGTGTCTTTGCTACATCCTGGCTCCTTTATACTCTTATCACACCCCCCGCTGCCCCCCCCCCCTCGACCCCCACCCCTTCCTCTACTGCCAGTCGCACACCACAACTGAAAATGACAAGGTCTGCCTTTCAACTGCCATGTCTTCAAGGAGTCCCCTGTAGCCACGCAGTGTTCCACATCTGCAGATTTTGTGGTTGTGTAACTTCAGTATGTCTCCTGTGTTCTTTGCATCTTTGTATGATTGTCTGTACAGTCGCCCCAATATACGCCCTACCACACTCAAACGGAATACGATATGGAGCTCTAAGTCATCTTTCACTGTACCTCACAGGGCATGCGTTTTTGGAGATGGGCAGAAAACACATTTTATCTTATGTAGAGTCAGAATTTCCTGTCTGCTGGGCTGCCACGTTCTACCTGAAAGCACTTTGGATTTCTCTCTCATCGTATCCATTCTTCTTGAAAACATGCTTAAGGTGGTTAAATTCCCTCAGTAGGCTTTCTTCGTCCGATATTGTGCACGAAATTAAATGCATTTTCCGTCCATCTCCAAAAATGCATGCCCTGTTAGGCACAGTGAAAGATGGCTTGAGGCTCTGTTAACCAGGAGTTTACCGTATTCCATGTAAATGTGGTAAAGCGTATATTGGGGAGACTGTACATACAATCAAAGAAATATGCAAGGAACACAGAAGATACACTGAACCTAAGCAACCAACAAAAACTGCAGTTGCAGAACACTGTATGGTTACAGGGGTCTCCATGAAGTACAAAAAAATGGAAGTGCTAAGAAAGGCCTCGTAACATTGGGACTGTGTTCTGAAGGAGGCTATTGAAATACAAGTGGCTGATCCACAAACACTGGGTTCAGCAAAGCTTGGGACCCAGCACTTACCCAGCTAAAATCACAGTGTCAGCTTAGAGAGACTTCCACGCCTGACACAGGCCAAGGAATAGCGAGGAATGAGCATCCGTACCCAGCATCCAGCAGCACGTCCCCCTCCGCCCCCCCCCTTCCCCTTACCATTCCACGCATTGCAGCATGAAAGTGGCATTGGAGGAAGGGGTGGGGGGGATAAGAGTATAAAGAAGGTGGGATGTAGCAAAGACACTCATTCTCCAGGTATCACTGAAAGCTGATGTCAAGGTACACTGCCAAAATATCCTGTTACGAAAATGACTGCACCCAGATGGACACCCGACAGCAGTACAAATAGTTGATTCACTGGGAAAGCCTGGAAAGCCCAAGCTTAAGCTGGAGAAGGTAAGGTTGAATTTCTTTTGCTGATGCCAAAGTCTCATATTTTCTTAGATTTAAAGCATATGATTACTAGCCAACCAAGAATGGATTTGTATATTTTTATGAACTAGAGAAAGGTGTTTTATTCTTATTGTTGTGATATGTAACATTTTCAAGATTTATTACTATATCAGGAGATAATCCTGGTCTCTGTTTAATTGCTGTTGACACCATCACCCCTTTCTCATCATCAGTAAATGAAATGAAGTTAATATTAAGCTGTCTTACCTGTCCGTGAAGACTTTTTAGAGTTTAGTTTTCATTTACACTGCAAGATAATGATAAGTACACCTTTTAGCTGAGATAATGATAAGGACAACTTTTAGCTGAAAGTGAGTTTTTCTTGTCATGTGATTGGATTATCGCTATGGTCAGGTCTATAGTTTGCTTTTTCAGGTTCTTATACTTTTAAGTTACAGTACAAAAACAATATTTCCTTAGTGTCATTTATTTTAGTACATTACAATAAAAACAATCACAGTTAAATTGATGTCATCTATTGCTGCTAGGGGAAAGGTGCTTGCAAAGAGAGAAACCTTCTAATAGAGCTTGAAAATGTGCTGTTCATCACAGAGCATCTTTAATTCTTGGGAAAGTTTGTTGAAAATGCATACTGCTGAGTAACACACACTTTTCTGAACCACAGGCGTGGTCATGTTCTGCACGTAGACTCTCTCTCTCTCTCTCTCTCTCTCTCTCTCTCTCTCTCTCTCTCTCTCTCTCTTTCGCTCGCTCGCTCATTCACTCTCTCTGTCAATGTATGCAGCAGTTCCCTTAAAACAAGTTGATGTTGTAAACAACAAAGCTTATAAGAGAGTAGATGTACACGTGATGTTCATGATTTGATACCATATATACCCTGGATGTAAACTTTTTGTGCAGCTCGAGGTGCCCCAAAATATTGATGCAAATGATATTTAGAAATGAAAATTTACAAAGCAAACCTGGTGAATTTATTGCAGGTTCTGACAGTGACAATATAGACACCGAACTATTTGCATGAGGTTATTAATCTGTGCCTCTCATAAGAAGTTCCCATCTGCACTCAGTCTCAGAAGTTTGAGGTCTACAGCTTCAATTATTGTGTACAAGAGAAATTCTCAAATATGTAACTGCCTCAAAGACTTTTGATTGATGCAACCAAGTGCATTATCCTGAACAGAATGCATTTATCAGAGGCAAAGGTAGTGCCAGGAGTACCCCAGGGAACTGTGATAGAACAACTCTTGTTTTCCATCTGCATAAACTATCTGTTGGATAGGGTGGCCAGTACTATGCTCATGATACAAGATGTCCACTTTCAGATGAGTGATGGGCACAGTAAGAGGAATGTGCCTTGTGCACATGGGCAACACAAGTAGCCAGGCCCTGGTAACAAAAATTTGCCTTCTCATTATGTGTGTGGTAAGTGGGTCAATGTTAGCAGTTAAGGCTATAGTGTTGGCACCAATTGACATGCCTACAAGCTGCTGTTACTTCTCGTGGCGTGGGGATAGTAGTCAGAGACTGTTTGCTGATGATGCTGTTGGAAATGGGAAAATGTTGAGTGGTGTTAGTGGGGTACAGAATTACTTGAACAGAATTTCTATTTGGTACCATGAATGACAGCGTGATTTAGACGTGAATAAATTACTCTTCGTGGTAAAGAACCAGTCCTCAGTGAACTAGTAACTATTCCACAAATCCAGTGTCTGATCGCTGTGAACAAATTGACACGCTTGCTGAGCCTTGCTATGACTGTCAGAGATGGGCATGAATCTAGTGAGTCCCTGCACATTAAGAGCAACCTTTCAAAACTTGAACAGTCTGATGGGACATACATGATTCCAGGGGTTACCGTGATGTCTCTAGGTAAGACAGGTGCTGTGCTGATTGGACTTTTTGGATACTTATGGCGATGTAGAGTTTTGATGGAGTGAATTATTATGCAAATCTTTGCTTTTATTATGAATGAAATGATAAAAGAACCATAATAGAATAACTGATTTTGCAGTTGCTCATGAAGAATTCAAAACCATTCAAAATCAAATTGAATAAAAACTATGGAAATAGTTACCTGAATATTTATCCATTAGAATTTTTGAATTTATATTGTTATTTATGTTATAGGATATTCTTGAGCAAAAAAATAAGTAAATAAATCATCACTGTGAATTTTTTATGCAATAAAGTTTCCTTAAGGTTGTTTCAGTAAATCAATGAGAAGACCTCATAGTAGGGTGTTATATGCCGCAGACTGGCCAATAATCATGAAGATAGCTTTGCTTTCATGCTTATTGGCCAATTAGCTTTCCAATGAACACAGTTGTGAGATCTGGTCTCTTGTTCACTCATTCATGAATTGTGTAAAATGGGCTTTAGCTTACTTTTACCTATTCGTAGTTTTCGCCCGTCTTAATAAATGATGAAAATGAAGGAATTGAGTTTAATTGTACATTACTTTTGTTTTCCAGGCATAGGGATGCTTGGTGAGATTAAAGTATGGCCTGATGCTTTAAATGGAAGAAATACATTTATTATCAGTTACATGGAACTTGTTCTGGAGAAAATATTGTCATTACCAGTCATTCATGCCAGGAAGGTACTGCAACTGTGCATACTAAGTGTTTTGTATATTTTGAAATTTGATCCAGGAGATGATCTATTAGAAAAATGCATTAATTTGGTTACTACTTCATGGAACATATCAAAAAAACTTTCAGAAAAAGCTCATTGTTCATTGGGGTCTGATCCCAAGGAGACAAAGGTAATTGGGACTGATGACAAGAAGAAACTACCTATTTCACAATTTGATTTTCTCCAGTGTGCTGCTCATCACCAGAGTTTCTGTACAGTTTTAAGTGAGACCTTACAAGTCCTACGGAACTTGTGTTGCACTAAACTGAAAAACAGAGAGAATGCTGTGGCCTTCTTAACATTGCCTGTTGAAAATATGACTTATTTCCACTACATCAATTTATATGTAAGAGGTAAGCATGATTTTATTTTGGGTGTTTTTATTATTGTTAGTCACTGAGTCAGAAATTTAAAATATTTTGCTATGATGTCTCTTTTTTATTCCTGTAAAAAGAGAAGTTGCATATGTTTGTTCTTGCCCCCCCCCCCTCCCACACACACACACTTGAGAGAGAGAGAGAGAGAGAGAGAGAGAGAGAGAGAGAGGGGGGGGGGGTTTATGGTAAAAGCTCTGCAGTACAGGAAACCAAATCCTTCTGCTAATACAAGATAATGCTGATAAAAGTAGACCATGTAAGTATAAAGGAAATGCAGTGAAATTATAGAAACATAGACCTGAAATGGACTTACTATTTATTTACAATGAAATATGCATTTATAGAATACACAGCTGTGCATGTCTAAGCATATTCAGATACATCCAGTGTAAAGTCTGGAAACTGGTGACGGCAACTTCATGACTGATGTCTTTCAGTTCCTGTATTGTGTGTGGATTTGTTTCGTAGACCTTGCTCTTCAAGTGTCACAGCAAACATGGTGGCCATAAATGTTTACTAACAGTTCATTCCTCAATGAAGGCGTCATGGACTAATTCCAGGGATATCTTAGGTGTGTAGCGTGTTGCCCCATCGTGTATCCAAAATTTCCATATACGCAACCATGTTGAGGATAGTGTCAAAAAATATCGGTTCAATGATGCACATTCCTGTTACACCACACCAAGTGCCAATTTTTTCATCATGGAGTGGTTTCTGACACACGGTGTTAGGATTCTCTTTTGCCCAGTACCTCATGTTCTGTGAATTCACATGACTGAAAGATGAAACCATGCTTCATCACTCATGATGTAATGCAAAGTGTCTAACAAACCATCGTTGATATTATTCAAAAGCTATTTGCTGTAATGTACATATTTCTGACTCTCATCCTCCCATAATTGCTGCACAACCAACACACAATGTGGCTTCAGATTAAGACTTTTCGATATCCACTGGTAACTCCTCCTACTTAAGGCACCTGTTGGGCCAATTTACCTGTAGACTTATTTTGGCTCTGAATATTTCTTTGGCAAATGTCTACCATAACTTTTGGCATTTGCAAACTAAAGGAATTCTTTGTCATTTTACATTTTACACAAATCCACAGGTGTGCCAATTTTTATACACACTCTGTGTTGCTCTCCTTGCTGGTAGTCTTCTACCTGGATACCTAACCCTGAAAATTTTGGGAGTTTCCTGGGTCAAAACTGTTTTCACATATGCTTCCACAATTTCAGTTCTTTCTTCTATTGAGAATGTAATTTTGCATACTGCAAAGAGAAACATCTAACTTTACTGATGAAATGCACTGAAATGCTGACAGAAGAATGCGAACAATCGAGTATTCATTAAAACTGCCCATTGTTGTAGCTGTTTATTCTATTTCATAAGTCAAAATATTGCGTTCACATTCAAAGGAGAGGTGGGCTACTTATAGCTGCACTACCCTGTAAATCTTGTGAAAACTGTGATTCATGACATGCAGCCAGCTGATGATAGCAGTCATCCTGCCTACTCATGTAGCTGTACTGACAGGCTTTCAGAGTATCTGGAAAAATGCGCTGTTAATAAATTAATTGTGCTGATGTGATGTGATGCCAGGCTCTTGCAGACGCTGTGTTAAAGTCTCAATGTCTTCCAATATTCTCACATGGTGTCCCTTCGGTTCATTGTGTGGCACTTCCAAATTCGTCAATTTTTTAGAAACTTTGAAAGCCTCTTCCAGTTATTCACCTCACCGCAGCCCATGTGTTATCAACAGCTCCACTCATTAAGAAGAGACAGCAGCAGTGCATTGGCTCAGACAATGTCCTAGCAGCAGGACGGCATGCAGACTGGTTTCCATAAATTCTGCAAAATTGTGTGCCATACAATGCCACCAAGCAGAAGGAAATGCAACTAACCATAACTGTCACATTCCATCCCTATAACTTCAGTTGCTGAATGTAGTTTCATTTTTATTATTAATTTTGTTGAATTTTTTACAGCTTGTTTCCGTTTTCTAACGCATAACATTTAATGACACTTCATACAGTTCTAGGTCCTCTACATAATTCCATTTCTGTAGTTTTGCCATCAGCTTACTCTATTTGCCCTCCCCCCTCCTGCCCCCTACCTCGAACAAAATCTACCTATTTAAAACATCGACTGCAGTAGCAAAATACAGTACTCTAATATGTTGTTCTGAGTAGACAAGTCTTTCACTATTTATACATCCATTCTTCTAGGCTTATACTTTTAATATTTTAACAAAAAAAATCTTTTTACAGTTTTGTTTATATACATTCAGAGTAAGAACTTATGACTTCATATTTCCAAAGTTTCTCAATTTGAATATCTTTAGAGGCTTATTCAATTTCATCCCCTTTTACAGCTTTATGCATCCATTCTGGTATCTTAACAGAAAGTTTTTACGTATTGACTTTCTAGAACTTTTGTGTAAGACTCTCTTTTATTGATCCCACAGAATCCTTGTCCTCCCACCCCTTCCCTTGCCTTCTTTGCCCACTGTCAATCTCCCCTCAGTTCATTTTATGACTTCATTATTTTATACCGCTTACATTTTACAGATACATTGTTCTACACTATTAGTGTTTTAATGAGAATTTTTAAATAATTATGTGTTCTTTAATTTTAATATTACCTCTCTTGTTACGTCACACCCTCACCACTTCCTCCCTGCTTCCTTTCACCTCCTCCAATCAGCCTTACTCCATTTCTCCTCCCCCCTCCTGCCCTGTACCTCCAATGACATCTACCCATTTAAAACATCAACTGCAATAGCAAAATACCGTACTCTGATATGTTTTTCTGAATAGACAAGATGTAATTACTTAGGTAATTCTTCTTTTATGTATAACTCTTTTCTTTTCTGCTATTATAAAGTATTAGATGGTATGTATTTAGTTTTAGTTTGTTTTAGATCAGATGATACAGTGAGATCAAAACACGTAATGAAATTATAAAAGTGTGCAACTGAGACAGAACAATGAATAAGAATTGTCTTGAGTATCTACTTGTATACAGGGGGTGAATTACTCAAGACAATTATGCTGACTATAGTCTCTTTAGGAGGTGTTAGATTTTAATTCTGTTACAGTTATTCTCTTGATCATTTTTAATGTTTTCCTAAATTACTCCAGGTGCAGTAATGTTTCCTTAAACAAAACTTTAGCAATTTCCTTCCACATCTTTATGAAGAAGCAGTCTTATCACCCACCCTAGAAGGTTTCAATGACTGTAGAATGTTCAGTGTTAATAGAAAGAGAATGAAACATAAAAGCTATACTGACCTGATTAATGATTGTTATAGGCATTTTAAGCATTTCTGGGGAACTTAACTTCCGAATCATAGCTTCCATGTGATGAAGATTTTAAAGATGCTGTGCTGTGACAAAAGAAAATTGATAGATAAGAATCCATAGTAAAGGAAATGCTAGTTATGGAACAATGTGTAACTGAAATTTACAGTGTGAGGAAAATTCTAGCTGTATATTTGACAGGAAAGTCGATCAGACAGAATGCAGTGATATAAATCTTTTGTTCTTTTTAATGTACATACAAATATTGCAAGAAAAATACCTAAATCTGTTGATCTGATGAGACAATATGAAGACTTCAGTTAATATTGCTTTTACATGATTAAACTTGGATGTACAACATTGGCAGTTTATTGTACTATCAAAATGCAATTTAGATGAAATGGTAGTAGTTTAGTCACAGTCACACTTTTTGGTACAGCAATAGCAAAGAATAGAGAAGTTCTTTTTTTCCACTTTAAATAATGGCAAATGGAGTGGGAAGAAAAGCTCTTGATTGGATGGGTGAAAAATGCCAGATCTCAAGCAAATGTGCGTTGTTGGAAATTCCAGGATGGAATATAATATGTATATATAAGCATAGAGTGCTACTCGTCAAACAGAAGAATTTCTGAGCAGTGGGCAGACATGTAGAAAAGACAGAACATTGCTTAGTCTCATTGAAAAAAGAAGCAGTTTTACAGTTATGCTCTTTTTATATTTGTTATAACTTCTTGTAATATGCTTTTTATAAAATAATATAGGGTATGATACTAATCATGCTCCTTACTGATACATAGAATAATGTAAATCGTGTAGAGACAGTGAATGCCAGAGCAGCATTCAGTTGCATAAATATGAAACTTGTATCTATCCCGTAAGTGAAAGATACAGAAAAGACTGTAATGCTTTATATGTAACCAGTAACTGTCCCATATTTGTCTTTCAATGAAGAAATGACCTCTTACTGTTATTCTGCTCTTCTGTAAAGGCTTTAGATTCAGCCATAGAGTCTATTACAAATTCAGTGATCAGACCTGGAGGTCCATGCAGTGGTGGCCAGCTGCCATGCCATATCTTGCAGATGGCATCATTTGGGTGCAGTATTGAGGGGCATAGGGTGAACACTCTGCTATCCCTGCCATTGTCAGCCTTCCAGACTTTGGAGCTGTTTTAACTCCAAATACAATAAAAGGCACAGTTGTGAGAAACAAACTATTTATTAAATCATGGCATGACAGCATAAGTACAGTACAGTACAGTTTAGAGAACATACAGAAGACTGCTGGTGGGAGCTAGTATATGGCCGTATAAGAAGCATTTGCGTACCAGGGGCTGCTTGCTATCGGATTCAGGTGATAGAGATGCTGGAACGAGGTCGGCGGTCTTTCGTAGCAACCCAGAGCAGCTGAAGGGTATGTTGCTCAAATGAGTGCCCCTATCGAGATGCACCGTAGTGACGGATATGCAGTAATGTGAGGTTTACTTCACACATCCTTCTGTGGGAGGATGAGTGACCAAATGCTGGCTCCTCCACGGTACATTGATGGTTGATACATTCATATTGTGTGAAGCGATTATCCTGGATGCAAACAGTTCCCAGTCCATGTGAACCAGCGAGTGGTGATCGAAGTGGTGTAAGCATGGATGTGCACATCTTCACACCCCACAAGGAGAGCAGGCGGATGACCTCAACACCCTATCGGCAGCAGTCATGTTGACATCGGACTCTTCTCTAGGTTCTGTGAGCTAGAGAGTCACATTGTCCAAAGATAGCATGTGTGATGCCAGCAAGTGGGTGTCATTAGTGTAGGAGGCACCTGTGGGCACACCGATAGAGCCCCAGTATGCCCTCCCCTGGAAGAGATGGCATTGCAGGGACATCAAGAGGCTGAGCAACATTGTCTGTGTGGGGCTAATCCACTGGTGGAGAAACCAGAGACCACTTTGGGAGGGTGGACAAGCAGAGCCCAGGCAGTGTGCTGCCCACTGTGAACTGCTATGATGGTGGAAGGAAGGCCTATGCCCATCCAAGGTCAACTGAGCGCGCTCAACAGGGCACTCATCTATATGCCCCATGGACACAAGACACCTGCACCGGCTGTTTATGGTGCCTGGAATCGAGTACCTGTGTTATCAGAATCCTTGAGCCCAGACTGGAGTTCTAGATTCAAACTGCAATGATATCAGTGGTGCTTCGGGGTAGTTGTCTGGCAGCAGGAGATGGAGCAGAGCCTGCGGCTGCTCGCCATGTAAGAGTTTGCTCGGGCTCTTGTCCCCAATTGGAGTCGTTCTGTAAGAACTGAGAAAGAACATAAGGGCCTCTTCCACTGGAAATTCCGTTACATATTTGCGTTTTTAAGTTTGCACAAGACATTCTGCCTCACCATTGGATTGTGGATGAAAGAGGGCCCCATGACATGGCAGATGCCATGGTGGGTGCAAAAATCTGTAAAGGATTGAGACAAAAATTCAGGACCATTGTCCAAAACCACTGTATGTTCTAGCCCTCCAACTGAAAAAAAAAACAAAAAATTGACAGTGCATTGGCACTCCCGACTGCTGTGGTAGATGGACAACAAACAACATAAGGGTACTTAAAAAGGCGTCAACACCCAATAATCAAAAACTGTCTAAAAAGTACCAGCAAAGTTGATATAAATTCATTCCCAAGATAGTGTGGGCACTGGCAAAGGGGAAAAACAGTGTGTAGTGCCGCCTGTTGATTTGAACACTTGGGGCAAGTTACAACAAGGTGCTCTGCCTCATGGTCAGTAGCAGGCCAGAACATGTACAGACGTGTCAATAATTTAGTGTAGGAGGCTCCCCAATGACCTAGATATAACAGGTTGAGGACCTCTCTACTCAACGTTACTGGAATCACAATATGGGTGTACCCCCTTCGATCGTCGTGAGAATGGCAGGATCTAATGGGGAAAGATGATGACAGATAGCATAGAAATTCCGCAATGGGTTGGATGCCCATGTTGGATCACCCACACAACTTGTTTAAGTGCTGTGTCTGCAGCTACTGCAAATTCAATCCTGGAGCTAGTAATGGGGAAACTATCAAGGACCTGTCTTGCTTTGCTGTCATGTTGAAAACAAAACAATTCTTCGTGATCAAACAATGAATCGGGCTCCATGGGCAGCCAAGACAATGCATATGCATTTGAGTGCTTCAGTGTGGGACAGAAGTGGATCTCATAATTATATCTCAACAAAAATAAGGCCTATCATTGAAGACAATGAGTGGCTTTGTTAGGTAATGCAGTTGAAGGGCGAAACAAGGAAACTGAAGGTTATTGGTCTGTGACTAAGGGGAATTTTGCACCATATAAGAATGCATGAAATTCTTTTAGGGGATAAACGATCTCAAGGGCTTTGTTTTCCACTTGCAAATAGTGCTGCCAAGCTGCATTCAGCATTTTAATACAAAACCAGTAGTTTTCACAGAGTCACCCATATGATTATGTGCCATACCTGCCTCCACCTCATACTGGGATGTACCTGTGGCCAAGACTAAATGTTTGCCACAAGGCAAAGTACAGAGTGTAATTTGTTTTTTAAGTTGGACATGTGTATGCTCACAGGCGGGTGACCACTGGAAATGAACAATTCTATCAAGCAACTGATGCAGCAGGCAAGCCAGAGTGGCTGCAACCAGAACATGTGATAGTATGCTATTTTATCAAGGAATGCCTGAGCTCCTACAAATTGATGTGCTTGTAATGAAGAGAAGATATCAAACTACATGTTTCATCAAAAGAGAGTGAGACCCATTCCTGCAAAGAGGCTAATTGACATAACAACTGGTACTTGTAAGAAGGATTCCATGATAAAAACACAGCCTCTCAAATTTCTTCATCTGTCACCCTAAATGCAACAAAGTGCTGGTGGAGCCATTTTTCAGAAGCTTCCCAATCTTCAGCAGAGTCATTGTGTGATGGAAACAGCAACGGGTGCATATGAGACAGTAAAGCCTGGAATGTCAACGTAACCACGAGTTTTTCCAAGGTGGCCATAGTAAATTGCTGCTACTGGAGAAGTGATTGAAGTACTGCTTCTATGGATAAGTTACACATAAAAACAGTGACTTCAGTTGAGTTCTGCTCATCGTCAGTTGTATTCTAACTCCAAATACAATAAAAGACATGGTCATTGGCATGCACCACAGTAGTGGTGGCAGATGTGGAGTAATGTGCAGGTTACTGCAGGTGCCACTACTTCTCGTTTAAATAGCTTCTCAGTTGACATCACAAGTGACTAATATTTTCCTCCTTTTGCAACTTATAAACTCCAAACCTGTAGTTATTTTAGCTATTTAAATTCCCTTCTAAAAATTTCCGATAGATGCCGTCACTAATGTTTTACTGAAGTGAAGCAGAGCAAATCATAATAATATGTTTCTTATTTTATCTATCATCGCAATCAGAAGTAAAATTACATATTATTCTGATACAGGTAGTGTGCTATCTATAAGGTCACCAAGCTTCACCAGTCATGGCACTATGACCACCACCTGTGACACAACATTCTGTATTAACTGGACTCTTTGGGTCAAGCAACACCAGTACTTGAACTACAAGTTCCGTATAAAGATGGTCATCTCAGGCCATAGAGCCAATCTTTTTACTCCAGACTGACATTACTCTCTTGCTACCAGATAGCAATTATCACAAGGACAGTTGCTGCAGGACTGTGTATGAATTCGACATTGATTCTACCTGAACTTGTTTTTTGATGAACAGAAGGACAGAATTAGTGCTACCTCACCTGTTGATTAATAGTAACTATCGGTTTTTCTGATGTTGGTTATCTTTGTTTGTGTTGACACTTGTTCTGTGTGTGGTGTCTTCCTTTTTCTCCTCTGTGGACCGAGGTATTAAATTTGCTAGCACATTTATTCTTCCTTGCATTTGTGCCTTGAGAATGGCAGGGTGTGCTCCTGTCGAAATATCGGCAGTGTTCGAGGATGTCACCCGGCAGTAAACCCGTAAGTTATTTGAACATTCAGTTTGCCCGGAAAAGTTAAGGTCTCACAAGATCATTTATGTATATAGAAAATAATAGTGGTCCTATCACATTTCTCTAAGGCACTGCTGATGATACCCACATCTCTAAAGAACACTCGGTGTCAAGAACAACACACTGGCTTCTGTTATTATATGCTCATACCTTTGGTAACAATTTTCGGTGGGGCACTGTGTCAAATGCTTTACGGTAATGGAAATATATGGAATCTGCCTGTTGCCCTTCATCCATAGTTTGCAGTATATCAAATGAGCAAAGAGCAAGCTGAGTTTCACAGGAGTGGCGCTTTCGAAAACCATGCTGATTCATAGACATAAGCTTTTTGTTCTCAAGGAAATTTATGATACTCAAACTTAGATTATCGAATTCTGCAGCAAACTGATGTTAAGGACGTAGGCTTGCAATTTTGCAGGTCCATTCTTTAACCCTTCATACATACAGTAGTCACCTATGCTTTTTACCAGTCACTTGGAACTGTGCACTGGGTGAAAGATTCGCAATAAATGCAGGCTAATTGAGGGCCATTGCCGCAGAGTACTCCTTGTAAAACTGAATTTGGATTTCATCTGAACCTGATGACCTATTTGTTTTCAACTTTTTCCATTGTTTCTCTATGCCAAGGATGCCTATTACCATATCGTCTGTACAGGAGACTGTGTGATGGTCAAATAATTGTAGGTTTGTATGATTCTTCTATCTGAATGATTTGTTAAATGAGAAAATTACAGCTTTGGCTTCCCGTTTGCTATCTTTTATTGCCACAACAGACTGGTCAATGAGTGACTGGGTGGAAGTCTTAGACACACTCAGTGAATTTACATAGGACCAGAATTTTCTTGGGCTTTTGGCCAGATCTTTCACTAAGGTATGACGGTGATAGTTGTTGTACACTTCACACATAATTCATTTCACAGGCACGCAAATCTCTGCTATCCTTTGCGCTCTTTGTTTTCGCATTCTTGTTTGAAGTGAGAGTACAACAGCCTTTGCTTCCTCAGAAATTTCTGAATTTCATGGGCAAACCCTGGAGGGTCTTCACTGTCTTTAATCCACTTACTAGACACATACAGGTACTTTTTCAAAGTATGATTTATGATCTTTTTAATGTTGTCCATTATTCCTCTATGTCCATCATGCTGGGACTAAGTGATATCTCCTCATTGTCTAAGTGATGCTAACAACTGCTTATCTGCTCTTTCCAGCAAAAACCCTCTCTTAGGTTTCTAGACTAATTCATTAACTTCAACAAACATAGTCACCATGATGACATCATGATCATAAATCTCCGTCCCTATACTGTCTCCATCAGTAAGGTCCAACCTATTTGTAGCTACAGGGTCTAAGATATTTCCGTTGCATATAGGCTGCCGAACTACCTGCTCAAGACAGTTTTCAGAAAATTTGTTCAAAAGTACTTTGCAAGACTGTATGTCTATACCCCTTCCAATGAATCCATAGACATCCCTTTTTATACACGGTAGTTTAAAGTAACCTCCAACTAGTGTTGTGTGATGTGGGTATTTATGTGCTATTGACCGTAGACTTTCTTTCAGTGACTCTAGAACTGTTACAGCAAAATTAGGTGGCCAGTAAAAACATCCAACAATTAACTTGATTTCACCTAGACTAGTTACACAGGACCAAATAACTTTGCTGTCACACTCAATTTCGATTTCAGTGCAGACAATATTTTTGTCAACTGTAATGAACACTCCCCTTCCTATGGCATCTAATCTGTCTTTCCAATATACGTTCCATGTCTAGCTAAATATTTCAGAGCCTTCTACTTTGGGTTTCAGCCATCTGTCAGTACCAAGAATAATTTAAGCATGAGAACTTTAATAGAGGGCAATAAATTTGGAAACTTCCTTACAAATATCTGACAGTCTGCTGATAAAATTTTGACAGTCACAGTGTCTTTACTCTGAATGCAGTATGATTTTGCTATCTGCGTATCAACTGGTGAGTGTTTTATCAGAATACCTCCAACTACCGCCTAGCCTAAACAACCCCCTTTGTCCACTCCACTAGTACTCTGCTACCCGAGTAGCTGCTTCCTTTGTGTAGTGCACCCATGACCTACCGGGTACAGTCCTACAATTCTCCACCCAATAATGCAGGTCCAGAAATCTGCAGCCAAGTCCGTCACAGAGTCGACAGAGCCTTTGGTTGAGAACCTCCACTCAGATGCAAATCAAAGGACCCCAATCAATTCTGGGAACAAAGCTGCAAATTGTGAGTTCTGCATGTGCCCTGTGCAGGAGGCCAACAGCCATCCACCTGTATTGCTGAGAACAGCCTCAAAATGCATGCATCAAGCTCCATTGGTGCCGACATGAACCACAGCTTGCAGACAACTGTGCACTGCATGCTCGATAGCTGCAGGCAAGGTCCCATGACAGACTTAACGAGTGCACATTGCCTTTCTTTCCAGCCCTGAATGCACACTTCCTTAGGGGCTCCAAACACTCCTGCTGTTGGAGCTCCCAATAACTAGCAAACCACCACCCACATGTGCCTTCTCAAGCACTGCTGAAGGAATGGCCACCTGTTCACTCAGAAAGTAAATAGACAAGGCCAGATGGTCAGCCTCCACACTGGCCCTCTGCCTTGAGTGATGCAGATTCTTTACCACCAGCCTCCCACTCAGCTGTGGGGAGAGGGAGATCTACCGCATCATCTACACTAGAAGGTGATTCGGCAACAGAGCCTGTGGGCAAAAAAAGTGAAATCTGAGGTGTCTCATGTGACGCGACTGAAGGCAGCTGACAGTAGCCAAACAGGCATTCAGCTTTTCGCAAACTCCTGCGTCCATGCACATCATGCACACACCCTACCCATCCTAGAAAGACTCTTCAAACTGTAATAGCAGACAGAAACGTAGATATGCAACTTGCTACCCTCCTGATGTGTCACCAATGGACATTGAAGCCTTAATGAGCTGTGTAACTGGCTGCTCAGAAGGAATGAAAACTGCACTACGGACTGCCAGAATTTACCCTTACAATTAAAAACATGATATTAAACCTCATAAACAGGGAAACTGCACTAACTTTAAGAAATATACTACTAGCAAAACACAGGAAAAACTAAATATGTAACTCACTGCCCTGTAGACATGAACAGGCAACAGCTGAGGGCCTGACTGACTGGTTTACTAAATGACAGATGTTTCACTTCGAAACAAAATAAATGAACAACTGCTACACTACAGAGGGCCTGAATTTACACTTACAGTTACAAAATGCCAGATTAATCTTTTTAAATAGAAAAACATTCATGAAATTTGAAAAATCTGCTGTTACGAAAAACAGAGAAAGCTAAATACATAACTTTCCACTCTGGAGATGTGAATAGGCGGCAGCTGAGGACGTATTATGAATGCGAAAGTTTGTGTGTTTGTGTGTGTGTGTGTGTGTGCGTGTGTGTGTGTGTGTGTGTGTGAGAGAGAGAGAGAGAGAGAGGAGAGAGAGAGAGAGAGAGAGAGAGATGGCTTTGGACGAAATTTGGAATGGAGATATCTTGTACTCTGAGTTAACACATAGGCTACCTTATACTATACAGGGTGTAGCAGCGTTCATAGTTGGATATTAAAAACACACCATCAGGCAGTAACTGTAATTTATTTATTACCTTTTATGTCAATTAATAGTTAAAGGTATGCCATTTACTAATGTGTAAGTCATTG
Organism: Schistocerca americana; assembly: GCF_021461395.2. Classification (NCBI taxonomy): domain Eukaryota; kingdom Metazoa; phylum Arthropoda; class Insecta; order Orthoptera; family Acrididae; genus Schistocerca; species Schistocerca americana. Next base: position 375,003,105 of record NC_060130.1, on the reverse strand, counting down.
TCCATTGTGTGGATTGCTTTTTGAATATAACTCCTGTCAAATGATGCCCCCTCTGCACCACACATTCATCTAGGCAACGTTGGAAGCTTTCCATAATTCGGCGTAACGTATTCCATGGGAGTGTGCTCCCTGCCGCCGTTGGATAAGCAGCTGCAGCAGCAAGTCGTATACTCCTAGCTCACGCATTTGTTACATAGTTTAATTCTTAATTTCTTTGCGTGTTTTTGGTACTTGCATTGTTTAATTCATAAATTTCGGGTGTATTATAGTATTTGAGAGTGTAGCATCGCGTTTTAGTACCTGAATAGTGTAAATTCACATAGTCTCCTTCCGCCGCCGAGCAGTGTCAGCAGTGCGCAAGTAGCAGCATTACTGCATTTACTAGGCAATCTTGTATTTTAATAACCGCTTAAATTTTGTCGATTTGTTTGCGCTCTCTGTAGATTAGTTCAGACGTTCTTTGCTAAACAGTTTTTAGCATGGATAGGGACTGCAACTGCTGTGTTCGGATGCAGGCTGAGCTGGCATCCCTTCGCTCCCAGCTTCAGGCAGTGTTGGCTTCGGTCACAGAGCTTGAGGCTGTTGCCAATGGGCATCACTGTGGGGGTCCGGATGGGGGTTTGTCGGGGACGGCCAGCTCGTCCCACGCATCCCCTGATCGGACTACGACTGTGGTTGCCCGGGATACTGCCCGCATTGAGGCTGATCCCTCACCTGTGGTAGAGTGGGAGGTCGTCTCAAGGTGTGGCAGGGGGCGAAAGACATTCCGGAGGGCTGAACGGAAAGCCTCTCCAGTTTGTCTGACGAACCGGTTTCAGGCTCTGTCTCAGGCTGATACTGATCTTCGGCCTGACATGGCTGCTTTGGTACAGAGCCGAGTGGAGGGTCTGAATCAGAGGCTGAGACGGTTCTGCGACAGTGTGGGCTGCAGATTCCTCGACTTGCGCCATAGGGTGGTGGGGTTTCGGGTTCCGCTGGATAGGTCAGGAGTCCACTACACGCAACAAGCGGCTACACGGGTAGCAGGGGTTGTGTGGCGTGGGCTGGGCGGTTTTTTAGGTTAGATGGCCTTGGGCAAGTACAGAAAGGGCAACAGCCTCAACGGGTGCGGGGCAAAGTCAGGACATGCGGGGACCAAGCAGCAATCGGTATTGTAATTGTCAACTGTCGAAGCTGCGTTGGTAAAGTACCAGAACTTCAAGCGCTGATAGAAAGCACCGAAGCTGAAATCGTTATAGGTACAGAAAGCTGGCTTAAGCCAGAGATAAATTCTGCCGAAATTTTTACAAAGGTACAGACGGTGTTTAGAAAGGATAGATTGCATGCAACCGGTGGTGGAGTGTTCGTCGCTGTTAGTAGTAGTTTATCCTGTAGTGAAGTAGAAGTGGATAGTTCCTGTGAATTATTATGGGTGGAGGTTACACTCAACAACCGAACTAGGTTAATAATTGGCTCCTTTTACTGACCTCCCGACTCAGCAGCATTAGTGACAGAACAACTGAGAGAAAATTTTTAATACATTTCACATAAATTTTCTCAGCATGTTATAGTCTTAGGTGGAGATTTCAATTTACCAGATATAGACTGGGACACTCAGATGTTTAGGACGGGTGGTAGGGACAGAGCATCGAGTGACATTATACTGAGTGCACTATCCGAAAATTACCTCGAGCAATTAAACAGAGAACCGACTCGTGGAGATAACATCTTGGACCTACTGATAACAAACAGACCCGAACTTTTCGACTCTGTATGTGCAGAACAGGGAATCAGTGATCATAAGGCCGTTGCAGCATCCCTGAATATGGAAGTTAATAGGAATATAAAAAAGGGAGGAAGGTTTATCTGTTTAGCAAGAGTAATAGAAGGCAGATTTCAAACCACCTAACAGATCAAAACGAAAATTTCTGTTCCAACACTGACAATGTTGAGTGTTTATGGAAAAAGTTCAAGGCAATCGTAAAATGCGTTTTAGACAGGTACGTGCCGAGTAAAACTGTGAGGGACAGGAAAAACCCACCGTGGTACAACAACAAAGTTAGGAAACTACTGCGAAAGCAAAGAGAGCTTCACTCCAAGTGTAAACGCAGCCAAAACCTCTCAGACAAACAGAAGCTAATCGATGTCAAACTTAGCGTAAGGAGGGCTATGCGTGAAGCGTTCAGTGAATTCGAAAGTAAAATTCTATGTACCGACTTGACAGAAAATCATAGGAAGTTCTGGTCTTACGTTAAATCAGTAAGTGGCTCGAAACAGCATATCTAAACACTCCGGGATGATGATGGCATTGAAACAGAGAATGACACGTGTAAAGCTGAAATACTAAACACCTTTCTCCAAAGCTGTTTCACAGAGGAAGACCGCACTGCAGTTCCTTCTCTAAATCCTCGCACAAACGAAAAAGTGGCTGACATCGAAATAAGTGTCCAAGGAATAGAAAAGCAACTGGAATCACTCAACAGAGGAAAGTCCACTGGACCTGACGGGATACCAATTCGAGTCTACACAGAGTACGCGAAAGAACTTGCCCCCCTTCTAACAGCCGTGTACCGCAAGTCTCTAGAGGAACGGAAGGTTCCAAATGATTGGAAAAGAGCACAGGTAGTCCCAGTCTTCAAGAAGGGTCGTCGAGCAGATGCGCAAAACTGTAGACCTATATCTCTGACGTCGATCTGTTGTAGAATTTTAGAACATGTTTTTTGCTCGAGTATCATGTTGTTTTTGGAAACCCAGAATCTAGTATCTAGGAATCAACATGGATTCCGGAAACAGCGATCGTGTGAGACCCAACTCGCTTTATTTGTTCATGAGACCCAGAAAATATTAGATACAGGCTCCCAGGTAGATGCTATTTTTCTTGACTTCCAGAAGGCGTTCGATACAGTTCCGCACTGTCGCCTGATAAACAAAGTAAGAGCCTACGGAATATCGGACCAGCTGTGTGGCTGGATTGAAGAGTTTTTAGCAAACAGAACACAGCATGTTGTTATCAGTGGAGAGACGTCTACAGACGTTAAAGTAACCTCTGGCGTGCCACAGGGGAGTGTTATGGGACCATTGCTTTTCACAATATATATAAATGACCTAGTAGATAGTGTCGGAAGTTCCATGCGGCTTTTCGCGGATGATGCTGTAATATACAGAGAAGTTGCAGCATTAGAAAATTGTAGCGAAATGCAGGAAGATCTGCAGCGGATAGGCACTTGGTGCAGGGAGTGGCAACTGACCCTTAACATAGACAAATGTAATGTATTGCGAATACATAGAAAGAAGGATCCTTTATTGTATGATTATATGATAGCGGAACAAATATTGGTAGCAGTTACTTCTGTAAAATATCTGGGAGTATGCGTGTGGAACGATTTGAAGTGGAATGATCATATAAAATTAATTGTTGGTAAGGTGGATACCAGGTTGAGATTCATTGGGAGAGTGCTTAGAAAATGTAGTCCATCAACAAAGGAGGTGGCTTACAAAACACTCGTTCGACCTATACTTGAGTATTGCTCATCAGTGTGGGATCCGTACCAGATCGGTTTGACGGAGGAGATAGAGAAGATCCAAAGAAGAGCGGCGCGTTTCGTCACAGGGTTATTTGGTAACCGTGATAGCGTTACGGAGATGTTTAATAAACTCAAGTGGCAGACTCTGCAAGAGAGGCGCTCTGCATCGCGGTGTAGCTTGCTCACCAGGTTTCGAGAGGGTGCGTTTCTGGATGAGGTATCGAATATATTGCTTCCCCCTACTTATACCTCCCGAGGAGATCACGAATGTAAAATTAGAGAGATTAGAGCGCGCACGGAGGCTTTGAGACAGTCGTTCTTCCCGCGAACCATACGCGACTGGAACAGGAAAGGGAGGTAATGACAGTGGCACGTAAAGTGCCCTCCGCCACACACCGTTGGGTGGCTTGCTGAGTATAAATGTAGATGTAGATGTAGACATTGCCGACGGCAGTTCTGATGCGATCCTTCAACTCAGGAATGGTGGCACAATGTGTTCAGAACACTTCTTGCTTCAGGTAGCCCCAAAGGAAAAAGTCTGCACTTGAAAGGTCAGTTGAGCGAGGCGGCCAGGAAATGTCACCAAAATGGGAAATTACTCTACCGGGAAATGTCTGTAGCAATAAATCCATGCAAATTCTGACCGTATGCGAGGTCACTCCATCTTGTTGAAAACATAATTGTTCCACATCCACATCGACCATACCTAATTGCAGAAGAGCGAAGTCTTGCAGCATCTTTAGGTGGCGTTCACTGGTGACAGTTACAGCCACACCGCTATCATCCTCAAAGAAGTAAAGGCCAATAACCCCAAAGGAAGCAACTCCACACCACACTGTGACATGAGAACTGTGCAAGGGTTTGATGTGTAGTTCATGCGGGTTTACGTCACTCTAATAACCCATATTCCGTTTATTCATTGAACCACATAACTCGAAATGAGCTTCATCTGACATCAGGATGGTGTGCAACATTTGTGGATTTTGGCGAAGAAGATCACACACGGTTAAGCAGAATGTTTCATGTGCAACCCAATCGTGAGTCCTAATTTCCTGAATAATCTGCAGCTTATATGGGTGAAAATGGAGATCTTCGTGCAATATACTCCTGAATGGGTGATCGGACATATGCACAGTTTGTGCATGACGACAAGCAGATCTTTTTGGGCTACGCAATAGTGCAGCATGAACATCTTCCACGGCTTTTGGTGTCCGCACAGTTTTTTCGCTTCTTCCCAGTTTGCCATTGCAAACAAAACCTGTTGTTTGAAATGCACGTTCCCACCTCACAGTGGTCCGTCCATCTGGAACTTTCCCATGCCGTCCCAATTTGGAATGTTGCTGAAATAGATGCTGCATATCAATAACAGAGTTGTTATTCTTGAAATAACTTTCAACAGCAAAGGCACGATGCTGTGCACTCCACCGCTCCATATCACTGTCACATTCGAAATGGCAGCTCATTAGTACACGAATGCAACACGAGCTGGCGCGCATTCCTGCAGTACATCATTGTACTACGCAAGTCAAATTACGCTATGAACGCTGCCGCACCCTGTATATACCTACATGTCAAAGGGGTTGGGGTTGGGGCAAAAACGAAGTGTAGCCCATGACACGCGAATACCCATACGTTATTCATCCAGTGTTTGAGAATGAGAGCCTTTAGTGACTTGCAACATACTTTACATATAATATCAAACCTTTACAAAACTTTTTTCTCATTGACAACCCCAACAAAATGATGAAAAGGGTAAAAGTTTCTTGCTTACTACATTTTTGCTGTTCATGCAGTAAATGTGCCACATGAAGCATGAAATTTTAATTTACTATTTCTGTACTACTAACTGTATTCATGACACACTTTGCAGATAATATTCACATATACAACTGACTGTACCAGTGAAATTATATCATTGTACAATACATCATTCAGGACATGTGATGTCAAATACTGAGATTCATGAAAAATTGTTGCATCATGCGTGGTGTTTTAATTTATTACTTCTTTGCTACTAACTCTATTTGTAACACGTTTTGCAGACAGTATCCACATCCACATGCTTAGTTCCACTAAACATACATACAAAAATACATTATTTTACAATTTTACAACACACAGTTTGGGAGCTAAGATGTCAAACACTGAGATCTGAGATACGCAAAAAGCTGCCATATCATGCATGACCTTTTGATTTATTCCGGATGGTATTTTCATTCTGTCTTTGCATCTACAAGAAAATGTGTGGTTTTTTTCTAGACACATTTCACTTTATTGAGTTAAAGCATTATTAGTGGCCTGTAATTAAACATATTTACAGTTTGATTTGTTTTTAAGATTGGAAAACAGTTCATTAACAATATGTTAACATATTGTTTGTATCTTTAATTACAAACCACTGGTGATGCTTTACCTCAATAAAGCAAAATGTCTCTGGTGAAAAAAACACGCATTTTCTTGTAGTTGCAACGACAGAACAAAAATAACCTCAGGAACTGTAAAGCAACTATGGACAGTATGGCCACACAAATGAAGAATTTTCATGTATTACTTCTTTACTAATTCTATTTGCAATACATTTTGCAGACAGTGTCCACATATGCCACTGAACATACATGTAAAAATATATCATTGTTTGTTACATAGTTCAGGTGATATGATGTTATAAACATTGAGCTGCATAAAAGTGAAACTACCAGATGAAATTCACTAGATATACATGTGAAATACATGTATGAATACATATGAAATATGTTAAATACATGTGAAATGTATTTGACATGTGTACATGGGCAAAAGCATGATTAAAAAACTCATCCTAAACTCCTGGAATGATTTCAACCAAATTTGGTACTAATATTAGTTACAATCTGGAAAGAAATACTGTGGGGGGGTAAGAACCACCAGAGCCTCCTACAGAGACAGGGGTGATAACGAGGAGAGAGAAGGGGAGGAGGAGATGGACAGAGAGAGGGGGAGGAGGAAATGGACAAAGAAAGGAGGGAGGAGGAGATAGACGGAGAGTGAGAGGTGGAGATGGACCAGGTGGGGTATGGACAGAGAGAGAGCAAAGGAGGATATGGACTATTAAAAGACTGGAATAAATACATAGCCAGGCATATGTTCATAAACAACTCTTTAACATGGGTAACAGTGCACAGCTAGTAATGATATAAATGTCTTTTTACAGCATCCTGTTGGAATGTGTCCATTTTGGATATCAATCTGTCATAACTTCTTTGTTGTCTGGTGTTTCTCGTTTTCCTTTCTTTCCTGTTTTCCAATCCTCAGCACCATAATTCTATGAATGTTTAGTGCGTCAACTGTCCACCACTCTTGAAACATCTAAAATCATAGCCACATAATTGCAGTAGAGTTCAATGTGCTTGCCAACAGGCTCACACATTCACGGCCATGTTTGTGGGTTACAAATCCCCTCTCAACCTTTGATACCTTCTAATGCCACGAACATGTTCACTGATTACCTCCTTTCTGACAAACCTGAGCTAAGACATGTCACATTGTTCCTAGAACAACACCAGTACAAAAACACTAGTTCACAATCAGAGTTAACACATGCAACACACTCCATTGTTCGAAAACACGAAACTTCACGACAAGAACTGGGGAACATGGAAAGATTTGGTGCTTAACATCACATACTACTCTTTTCTAATGGTCCAGCAGCATGGTACACTATACCTGTTGATCTCACTGTGGTGCAGAAGAGAAACTGGCTCGTCATTGGTTTCACCTAGTCAGTGGCACGATGTCCCCTCCATCAAGCTGAACTTTCAAGTCTCAGTTTACTGTGATTGCACTGTAGCACTTCAGAGCTGTATATTCTTGTACTACTGTGGAGCAACAATTCCTCATCTTGAACCAGCTCGAATATTGCAGGAGTGGTCAATAACATGTAACATGCTCCAATTACATGAGTTTGGTTAGGTATCTGCATTCATAATCTGCTGCAAATCCAGACTTTGGCTTGGTAAATTGTTTTTTATGTATTTGATCCATTGCTTTTTATGTGTTTGATCCATTGTTTTTTATGTGTTTGATCCATCTCTTCGTTTTACACCCTCTTGGCTTCATGCATTAGAATTCTTTATCAAACCACACTCTAGCCGTTATTGAAGGGTACATTCTTTTGAGATGACCAAACCATTACAGCATAACTGGACTGTATGCTTAAATTGAGCAGTGAAAATGTAAGCTGATGTGATGTGCATCTACATGTAAAGGCCTTATAAAAGGGATTAAAAAAGAATGGGTTGCTGGTGTTCAATGAGCATGCAAAGCTATGGATCCACATTCATATTTTTGTGTAATTCTGTGATAACACTTGTGTAATTGCAGTGTCAAATAATTAGTTTGCAGATAGGCTCTATACACTGAGAACTAAGGCTTGACACACTGTAGATCATAATTTTACAAGCAATGCAGCAGAAGAAAGGTCTTTCGGTTACCAGCCCACACAAATTAGGAACTTCACAGTTTATATTAACAGAAACAGAGAGATACCGTGCTTGTGTGTGAAGCACACAATTAAAATGAGATTTTTTACTCTACTTTGGAATCTGTACAGTTTAGTTATTTCCATGTTTCATGGATCATAATTTTGACATCTCACTTTGAAGTGAAACAGCTGTACGCAGTGGCCACACGTTTTGAGGCGCCATGTCACAGATTGCACGGTCCCTCCCATCGAAGGTTCGAATCCTCCCTCGGGCACGGTTGTGTGTGTGTTGTTCTTAGCAAAAGTTTGTTTAAGTAGTGTGTAAGTCTAGGGACCGATGACTTCAGCAGTGTGGTCCCTTAGGAATTCACACACATTTGAAGATTTGAAGTGGAGCAAGTCAATTTTACAATTATGATACACTTCTGAAAGAAAAAATGACAACACGCTGACCATTTCCTTGATTGTGATTATTAAATTTTTTACATCACTTGGTAAGTGTCCAAAGGTTTTTGTGGATTAATATTTCACTCATTCCTGTGCCACACTGAGACTGACTGATATGCAATGGTTGGACAAAAATAAATACGGAAACACCAAACACGCAACACGTTACCATGCGTAATACAGCAAAGGAAAACTGTTGCCATTCAAAACATCTTCCAGTCATCACAGAATGGATAAATACAGGTCCTGTATGGTTTGCAGGGGAATCTTATACCATTCTCCCTACAAAACAGTGGCACATTCAGGTAAATATGATGGAGATGAGTAGCAACCACTCACCCTTCTCTCCAAGGTAAACCAGAAAGGTTCAATAATATTAAGATCTGCTGCCTGTGGTGGCCAAGAGAGATGCAACAGTTCATCCTCATGCTCACAGAACCAGTCCTGGATAATGCAGGCTGTGTGAATAGGGACCCTGTCGTCTTTTAACACAGAATCACCATTGTAGAACAAACATTTTACCATGGGATAGACCTAATCAGCCAAAATGATCACCTTGGCAGTAGTGCAATGTTGCAGAGTAACAATGGGGCCCAAGAAATAGCACAATATGACAGCTCAAACCATGGCCAAAGCCCCGCCATGTGTCACTCGTGTAACATAAACTTAGCTAGAAGTTAGAGACAGTGTGCAAGAAGATGCATCAAACCAAATCACTTTCTTCCATTGCTCTATAGTCCAGGTTTCATGCCTTCAGCACCACATTTTCCTGTTATTCGCATTTGCATCATTGATGAGGGACTTTAGAATTCTACCTCACCCTGCTGTTCCATGCTTATGTTACTCCTTTCATGTTGTTTGAGTGCTAACGAGTGAGACATTTTGTTCCACAGTGTCTTTTGGAACTGTCATCCTCGTATTTTCTGTCACAATACTCTTCAGTGATTGTCTGTCACAATTACACTGTCACTTTTGTCTGCATTGTGACTTAGCAGATGATCTTTTTCCTCTTTCCATGTATGCAGTGTAAATCTTTGATATGGTGCCTATTGAAATACCAAATACTTTGGCTGTCTTGGTTACAGAAGCACCCAGCATGTTAGCACCAACAATTTGCCAGCATTTGAATGCACAGAACTCCGACATAACTGTTCTGACCACAGCTGCAACTTGAAATATATTGAAGAGATTGCACAGGTTCCATTTGTGCTCAAATACAATCCACTGTATGTCTTCTTCTGATATGATGGTTACGAAAGTTATTGTTGTTTTCAAATTGTAATTATTTTTGACATCAAACTTCATATGGGAATAAATATACTGTTAGGCTGTTGTCAGTATGCCCATCTGTTTAAGGAGCTTTCTACAAGAGATTCTAGAGTAACAACCATGCATTTTCTTTATTACATGCTTCTGTGTAACACTCTATTCGTTGATGATACGGAACCATGGAATGTAACAATTCATGCTTGTTATTTATTAAAGTGTTCCCACTGTCAGACATATCTTGTGGTTTCCCACTTTTGAAGCCTGTACTAGATTACTGCACAATCCAAGCTAAGTGATCTGTATAGAACCAACCTCAAGAATTTTAGTTTCGGAATTCACTTTTTATCCTCCTCCATTGATCCAGTCATGGCTGTGTTCATCTAGTGGGTAGAACACTTGACACCACCCCTGGATGGCTCAGGTTCGATCTTGGACAGGAGCAGGATTTTTCCTCATTCCAATTCCTGCAGGACGGCCCCAGGCACACTCGGCCTGTTATGAAATGAGTCCCAGGTATCTTCCTTCGTTTAAAAGGTGGCCTGGGTGGTGGAGCCTGCCACCTCCATCTCCTTGTGCCATGGTGAAGAAAGGCTTCACTGTAACTACAGTCAGGCCAGTAGCCTGGTTATAGGCTTGTGCCACAGACTTTACTTTTATTGATCAGTTCAGTTATATTGTGCTGCAGATTGCCAGGTTTCATGTGGTTTGTGAGCACGGTCGCAACCTAGTTGCCGAACAATGGCCAAGTGTAAATTAGACCACTTAGTGACAAAGACGAATGGAAAAACTGATAGAAGCCGACCTCGGGGAAGATCAGTTTGGATTCCGTAGAAATGTTGGAACATGTGAGGCAATACTGACCCTACGACTTATCTTACAAGAAAGATTAAGGAAAGGCAAACCTACATTTCTAGGATTTGTAGACTTAGAGAAAGCTTTTGACAACGTTGATTGGAATACTCTCTTTCAAATTCTGAAGGTGGCAGGGGTAAAATACAGGGAGCGAAAGGCTATTTACAATTTGTACAGAAAGCAGATGGCAGTTATAAGAGTCAAGGGGTATGAAAGGGAAGCAGTGGTTGGGAAGGGAGTGAGACAGGGCTGTAGCCTATCCCCAATGTTATTCAATCTGTATATTAAGCAAGCAATAAAGGAAACAAAAGAAAAGTTCAGAGTAGGTATTAAAATCCATGGAGAAGAAATAAAAACTTTGAGGTTCGCCGATGACATTGCAATTCTGTCAGAGACAGCAAAAGACTTGGAAGAGCAGTTGAACGGAATGGACAGTGTCTTGAAAGGAGGATATAAGATGAACATCAACAAAAGCAAAACGAGGATAATGGAATGTAGTCGAATTAAGTCGGGTGATGCTGAGGGAATTAGATTAGGAAATGAGACACTTAAAGTAGTAAAGGAGTTTTGCTATTTGGGGAGCAAAATAACTGATGATGGTTGAAGTAGAGAGGATATAAAATGTAGACTGGCAGTGGCAAGGAAAGCGTTTCTGAAGAAAAATTTTTTAACATCGAGTATAGATTTAAGTGTCAGGAAGTCGTTTCTGAAAGTATTTGTATGGAGTGTGGCCATGTATGGAAGTGAAACGTGGGTGATAAATAGTTTAGACAAGAGCAGAATAGAAGCTTTTGAAATGTGGTGCTACAGAAGAATGCTGAAGATTAGATGGGTATATCAATAACTAATGAGGAGGTATTGAATAGAATTGGGGAGAGGAGGAGCTTGTGGCACAACTTGACTAGAAGAAGGGATCAGTTGGTAGGACATGTTCTGAGACATCGAGGGACCACCAATTTAGTATTGGAGGGCTGTGTGAGGGGTAAAAATCGTAGAGAGAGACCAGGAGATGGATACACTGAGCAGATTCAGAAGGATGTAGGCTGCAGTAGGTACTGGGAGATGAAGAAGCTTGCACAGGATAGAGTAGCATGGAGAGCTGCATCAAACCAGTCTCAGGACTGAAGACCACAACAACAACAACAGTGGCAAAGCATGCATCCTATCACAACATGGTCAACTTCAGTGACAATGTAAATCCTTTAGTCGTATGATCATCCAGGCCTCAATCTCAGTTGTCTATAGTTAGATCCATAAATCAGTTCTATAAATGATCATCGACACACCCAGAGCGGTGTGGTGCAGTGTTGAGACAGTGTACTTGTATTTGGAAGGGCAGTGGATTAAATCCATGTCTGGCCATCCAAATGCAGGTTTTCTATGTTTTCTCTGAAGTGCTTAAAGTAAATACTGGGAAGTTTCATTTGTTAGGGCACAGCTGATTTCTTCTCCAGTCTGTCTGTAATGAATTTGTTGTCAATCAAATGCTAGATCCTAATCTTACTTCCTTCATCCACACTGTTTTTCCCTCTCCTCCTCTTTTGTAATTTTTATTTATTTATCTATTCTCTTAATATATAACAGTAAGTACGGTATTCAGTACTAAGCTTGTTGTGCATTTGAAAAGGAAAGTGAATAATCTGTGTGTGTTCCAAGTTTTGAGTTGCAGCAGTGAATTCAAAACTGCTGTAAAACCTATTATGTTTCAGTGAATGGAAAGGTGTACGATAGGAATTACTGCTAGGAGAGAGAACAAAAAAATGGACGGAGAAGAAAAGAAACTGAATCAGGCAATGTGTGTACAAGTGTGATGACAATGAAATGGAAGTGGTCATGTAAACTATTGACTGGATGCTAGATGGACCAAGGCAGCTATTTGTTAGAATCAAAGAGATAAAAAAGGACCAGTATGATACATTATAATGGAGAGTAACAGATGAAAGTACAAAACATTCAGGATGAACATTCTTATGCATGGGAAAGTCTAGTTGTAGAATATATACACCTGTGGATGTCAGTTGTTTTGTGTGTGTGTGTGTGTGTGTGTAGAGAGAGAGAGAGAGTCAGTCAGAGAGTGTGTGTGTGTGTGTGTGTGTGTGTGTGTGTGTGTGTGTGTGTGTGTGCGCGCGTTAGAGGGGGCAGGGGGATTGTCATGCACGTGCACACGTGTTCACTGTCTGAATAACAACACAAATTTGAGTGTTTAGTTAAAATGTTCATATTTTGATTTCGATACCTGTCCACTGCTCAATACATCCACTTTATAGTTAATGCTTATCTTTACACAATGTGTTGTATGAGTTATATATAACAAGTTTTGTAATTATTTTCATTGGTTCTAGTGTGTTAACATTTCAAGTTTAAAATAGTTTTTGCAAGCATGGTGATAAACACATTTTGTATGCTGCTATCATCAAATATCATAATAACGATTCTTTAAAACGTCTTTGTTAGTATTTTTCTTTCCATGTTTGTGTTAACAATGCCAGTATTTATTAGAAATTCTTTTATATGTCAACTGCTACTATAAATTGTCAAATGCTTGTATTCTTATAACTGGTCATTTTGTTGATCAAATGCTAAGAAAATTTAAAAACTAAAAACACTGTTAGCTCCTCCTGTGTTGTTATCTGCTCATCATCAGACAGTGTGTATTTTGTCAAAAAATTAAATGTTTTCAGTGCAGTGCTTCCTCCTGTTTTTCCTTTTGACTGTTGTTGTTTCTTTATATCTGTACATTTCTTTCACATTCAACACGTTTTCATCATAATAGTTGTTGATCATGATATTTTTTCTTAAAGAGCCACTGTAATGTTTGAGGACAAGTCATTCAATTTTAACTTGAAAAGATTTTTATATTGTTTTTAGTAATGCGCGTAACCAATGTAACATGTTCCCCACCAAACATTTTGTTTCAGCATTTGCATTTATCTGCCAGGCAGAACTGAAGCAGAGTTCAGTTCAGTTATGGGCCATTACCCAGTTGAATTTAGATGATTGCCAGAAAGCGGCAGTTCACATCCTGCATGGCTACTACTTACAGAACAGTGGATTTTACTCATCTGCCCATAAGCAATATGTCAAATCAATAGAAAGTGCCTGGATGATGATAGCTCTTCAACTTCTCTGTTCTAATTACAGTTTTCTCATAACAGAAATTAAAGACAAGATTGGAAGCAGCCCCTCAGGATTCTTAGATTGTTACATTCAACTGTTAAAAACATCAAAAAGTGTGAGTCACTAAATTGGTTATGCTATTGTAATCACAAAGAAAATTACAGTTATGCTTGTAGATAGTAAATATGTTGTTAATGAAGTGACAAATAGCATTACTCTTGAAATAGATGTATGTTTGTCCCTCAATTTAATGTTTTTGTCATTCAGGCTTTGCGTGGAAGTTGGATAAGTTCAACGAAACATAATGTGAACTTTGAATTCACAGTTATCAGTTATTTGTATGAAGATCCGAAGTTTTCAGAGTATTCCCTACAGTATGATTTGGCCAGGGCCTACACAAAGTGTCAGGTAAGTTTTTCACTTTGACAAATATCATAAAGTATATAAATCCAGTTTTAACAAGGGTTGGTCAAAACTTTGGATCATGTATTTTCTTTGAACTTTGTGAACTTTTAGTAGTCCATTAGTACGATGTGATGTGCAAATAGTAAGGTGTACTACTTTGACTATTTTGAGAAAATTGCAAGAGAAGTTTTATGCCTCAATGATGTACTGGTGAATTGGCTTGCTCAGCATGAGATGATGGCAGCCATATGGTTAATGTCCAAGCTCCATAATTGGTGGGTCGCAAGATGGTGTGCCACACATTACTTTTGTTTTTGATGTGTTTTTTAAATTTATATTTTTCCAACATTAGTCATATTATTTCATGTGTGTTACATTTAAAAGATAATGCAGTGAAAAAACGTGTGTTGGCATGAACGTTTATTGAATTTCCAATGTTATTTGGCTGTTTAATAATTTTTATTATTGCAACAAATATTATATTTATTATAATTGGCAAGTAAATGACCAAACACATAATTTTTTGTGAAAATGTATGTTTATTATGATTTGCAAAACCTCTTAGATCTGCAGTCGGGTAAGGTACCCAGAACTGCTTGGCACCTTGTTGCTTTGACCCACAGACACAGGTTAATGGTTTGATGTTTTTACCAGCCACCTGATTCCTGATAGTTCTAAAGTCGTTAAAAGGAAGTCTGCAGTCAATAGCCTGTAAATATTCTGATCATACAATTCCAGTTGGAGGTGACTTTAAGCTATTGAGCATAGGCTGGGATGTCTATGGAATCATTGCTGGTATGGACAGACAGTCGTGTGAAGTACGTTTGGACATGTTTTCTGAAAACTGTCTGAGCAGCTAGTTTGGCAGCCTACATGCAGTGGAAATATCTTAGGCCTTGTATCTGTAGATAGGCTGGACCTTATCGACAATGTCAGTATAGAGACAGGTTTAGTAATCATGGTGTCATTATAGCAACTGTGGTTATAAAACTTCATAAATTAGTCAAGGAGGCTAGGAGAGAATGTCTGCTTGGAAAAGCAGATACGGAGTTGTTAGCACCTCATTAGACAATGAATCAACATCATTTAGTTCCAGTATAAAGGACATAGAGAAATTATGAGGAAAGTTTAAGCAAATTGTAAATCAAGGTGGGAAAAACTGTGCGCGCAGTAAGCGGATTAAGGACAGAAAAGAGCCACCAAGTTTTAACAAAGAAATTCAGAAAATGTTGAGGAAGCAGAGGCTGTTGTACTTGTGGTTCAAAATCAAATGTACAAATGACGACTAGCAAAGGTTAGTAGAGATTCATGCATCTGTGAAAAGATCTGTGTGTGAAGTATTCAACAGCTACCACAGCCACCCCTTAGCAAAAGATCTGGCAGAGAACCCAAGAAAATTCTGGTTTTATGTGAAGTCGCTAAATGAAAGCTGAAGTTTTGAATTTCACATTTAAGAAATCATTCACACTGGAGGACCATACAAACATACCATCACTTGACCATTGAACAGACTCCCACATGGACAACACAGTATTAAATATCCCTGGCATAGATAAACAACTGAAAGAGTTGAAAACAAATAAGTTGCCAGGTCCGGATCAAATCCGGATTTGATGTTGCAAAGAGTACTCTACGGCATTGGCCCCTTGCAGGCTTGCATTTTTGTGACTTGTCCAGTGCAAAGGCACAAGCAACTTTAAGGAAAGTCCAGGTGACTCATCTCTATAAGAAGGGTAAAAGAAAGGACCCACAAAATTACAGACCAATATCGCTAACATCTGTTTGCTACAGAATCCTTGAACATATTCTTGGTTCAAATATAATAAATTTTGTTGAGACCAAGAAGCTTATGTCCCTGAATGAGCATAGTTTTAGAAAGCATTGTTCGTACAAAACTCACATGATTTACAGTGAACTACAGATGGAGGTCACCAGGCAGGTTCCTTATATCTAGATTTCCAGAAAGAATTTGTGGACTGTTAAGAAAGGTACGAGCATAAGGTATACATTTCCAGATATGTGAGTGGCTTGAAGACTTCTTAAGTAATAGAAGCCAGTATGTTATCCTCAGTGGTAAGTGTTTATCACTGACAAGGGTGTCTGTAGGAGTGGCCCAGCGAAGTGTCATAAGACTGCTTTTATTTTCTACATATGTAAATGATTTGTGGACAGGGAGGGCAGCAATCTGCAGTTATTTGCTGATGATGCTGTGGAAGGTGCTGAAGTGGAGTGACTGTAGGAGGATACAAGATGACTTAGGCATGATTTCAAGTTGGTGCAATGAATGGCAGCTAGCTCTGAATGCAGAAAAATGTAAGTTACTGCAGATGAGTAGGAAAAATGTACCTGTAATGTTCAGGCACAGCATTGATAGATTCCTGCTTGACATAGTGATGTTGTTTAAATATCAGAGTGTAACGCTGCAAAGTGATATGAAATTGAACTGGCATGTGAGTGTAGTGGTAAGGAAGGTGATTGTTGACCAATAAATGGGATAATTTTGGGAAAGTACGGTTCATGTGTAAAGAAGACCTCATATAGGACAATAGTGAGCCCTATTCTTGTGTGTACTGTTCAAGTGTTTAGGATCCGAGGTCAATTTAAGAAAGACAGCAAAGAAATTCAGAGGCAAGCTGCTAGCTTTGTTACCAGTAGGTTCAAACAACATGCAAGTGTTACAAAGATGCTTTGGGAACTAAAATGGGAATCCCTGGAAGGAAGGTGAAGTTCTTTTCGAGGAACACTATTGAGAAAATTTAAACAACCTACACCTTAAGCTAAAGGCAGAATGATTCTACTGGTGCCAACACGTATTTTGTGTAAAGACAACTAAGATAAGATAAGCAAAATTAGGGCTCATGGAAGCATGTAGACAATCAGTTTTCCCTCACTCTGTTTATATGTGGAACAGAAAATGAAATTATAGTAGTGGAACACGGTAAACTCCACCACGCACCATACAGTGGCTTTCTGAGTATGTATGTAGGTGTTGAAGTTTCAAGCATGAGGGACAGGCATGGAAAGCCCAAGTCAAACATTGATAAATAAAGGAGCAAATAACTTGATTCGTTAATACAATGACTCACAATATGACAGAATATATAGATAATGTATGATTAATCAGTGGACATGCTTTTGACATTACATGTTGCTGGATGGTATTTTTCACGCAGACACAGAACACGTAAATTAACGTGACATCTAGTACATCGAATGAATGCAGTTTTCCAGCATGCACAAGGAATCTTCACAGTTTCTAAGGAAAAACAACCTTACCTCGTTGCAGGTGAAAGAGAGTTCGTGAATCACACCAGGTGTGGATTTTCAGGAAAACTTTCTGTGTTTGATCATTTACTGGTTGATAATCATAAATATAATATTTGTTGTATTAATGAAAATTAGTAAACAACCAAATAACATTGTAACATCAGTGAAAATTCATGCTGATACATCTGTTGCCTCAATATATTACGTTTCGGATGCAATATATATGTAATAATATGACGAGGGGTTCCTCCCCCCCCCCCCCCCCCCCACCCACCCACACACACACACACACACACACACACACACACACACACACAAAAAAAAGAAAGAAAAGAGAGAGAGAGAGAGAGAAAGAAGGAGGAGGAGGAGGAGGAAGGGTATTGATCCAGTGACCCACCAGTCGTAGAGCTGGAATGCTGACCACATGACCACCACCATGTTGTGCTCTGTGACAGAACCCACAAGTACATCATAGATATGCAAAACTTCTCTTGCGATTTTTGCGAAATCACCTAAGTAGTATACTTTACTAACTGCATTGCAGCATTGCTTAAGCAGTGGTGCTGTGCACTTAATGTAGTTACATCTTTTTATCTTTTCAGTGTTTTCTGCTTTCTTAAGTTGGTATTATGACAGTAAGTATAATTGTCTTGTGTTTTCAAATCAGCAGTGGCATATACTTTTCTGAGTAAATGGCATGTATGACATGTGAAGCTGACACAAACATGAGCCGTGATCAAAACCAGTAATCCTGCATTTCTCCATGTACACTACATGATCAAAAGTATCCGGACACTTGGCTGAAAATGACTTACAAGTTCGTGGCGCTCTTCATTGGTAATGCTGGAATTCAATATAATGTTGGCCCACCCTTAGCCTTGATGACAGCTTCCACTCTCACAGGCATACGTTCCATCAGGTGCTGGAAGGTTTCTTGGGGAATGGCAGGCAGAACCGTCTTCAACTGTCGGCGGTCTCTGTCAGTCAACAGACGAGGTCGGCCTGTACGCTTTTGTGCTGTACATGTCCCTTCACATTTCCACTTCACTATCACATCTACATCTACATCCATACTCCACAAGCCACCTGACGGTGTGTGGTGGAGGGTACCTTGAGCACCTCTGTCGGTTCTCCTATTCCAGTCTCGTATTGTTCGTGGAAAGAAGGATTGTCGGTGTGCCTCTGTGTGGGCTCTAATCTCTCTGATTTTGTCCTCATGGTCTCTTCGCGAGATATACGTAGGAGGGAGCAATATACTGCTTGACTCCTCAGTGAAGATATGTTCTCGAAACTTCGACAAAAGCCCATACTGAGCTACTGAGCATCTCTCCTGCAGAGTCTTCCACTGGAGTTTATCATCTCCGTAACACTTTCGCGATTACTAAATGAACGCGTTCCTCTCCATTGGATCTTCTCTATCTCTTCTATCAACCCGATCTGGTATGGATCCCACCCTGCTGAGCAGTATTCAAGCAGTGGGCGAACAAGCGTACTGTAACCTACTTCCTTTGTTTTCGGATTGCATTTCCTTAGGATTCTTCCATTGAATCTCAGTCTGGCATCTGCTTTACCAACGATCAACTTTATATGATCATTCCATTTTAAATCACTCCTAAAGCCTACTCCCAGATAATTTATGGAATTAACTGCTTCCAGTTGCTGAACTGCTATATTGTAGCTGAATAATAAGGGATCTTTCTTTCTATGTATTCGCAGCACATTACACTTGTCTACATTGAGATTCAATTGCCATTCCCTGCACCATGCGTCAATTCGCTGCAGATCCTCCTGCATTTCAGTACAATTTTCCATTGTTACAACCTCTCGATATATCACAACATCATTCGCAAAAAGCCTCAGTGAACTTCCGATGTCATCCACAAGGCCATTTATGTATATTGTCAATAGCAACGGTCCTACGACACTCCCCTACGGCACACCTGAAATCACTCTTACTTCGGAAGACTTCACTCCATTGAGAATGATATGCTGCGTTCTGTTATCTAGGAACTCTTCAATCCAGTCACACAATTGGTCTGATAGTCCATATGCTTTTACTTTGTTCATTAAATGACTGTGGATACTGTATCGAATGCCTTGTGGCAGTCAAGAAACACGGCATCTACCTGAGAACCCGTGTCTATAGCCCTCTGAGTCTCGTGGACGAATAGCGTGAGCTGGGTTTCACACGATCGTCTTTTTTGAAACCCATGCTGATTCCTACAGAGTAGATTTCTAGTCTCCGTAAAAGTCATTATACTCAAACATAATATGTGTTTCAAATGAAATTTTCACTCTGCAGCGGAGTGTGCGTTGATATCAAACTTCCTGTCAGGTTAAAACTGTGTGCCGGACCGAGACTCGAACTCGGGACCTTTGCCTTTCGCGGGCAAGTGCTCTACCAACTGAGACGAGGTACTGGCAGAAGTAAAGCTGTGAGGACGGGGTGTGAGTCGTGCTTGGGTAGCTCAGTTGGTAGAGCACTTGCCCGCAAAAGGCAAAGGTCCCGAGTTAGAATCTCAGTCCGGCACACAGTTTTAATCTGCCAGGAAGTTTCATGTGTTCCAAAATTCTACAACTGATCGACATTAGAGATATAGGTCTATAGTTCTGCACATCTGTTCAATGTCCCTTCTTGAAAACGAGGATGACCTGTGCCCTTTCCAATCCTTTTGAACGCTACGCTCTTCTAGAGACCTACGGTACACCGCTGCAAGAAGGGGGGCCAAGTTCCTTCGCATACTCTGTGTAAAATCGAACTGGTATCCCATCAGGTCCAGCGGCCTTTCCTCTTTTGAGTGATTTTAATTGTTTTTCTATCCCTCTGTCATCTATTTCGATATCTACCATTTTGTCATCTGTGTGACAATCTAGAGAAGGAACTACAGTGCAATCATCCTCTGAGAAACAGCTTTGGAAAAAGATATTTAGTATTTCGGCCTTTAGTCTGTCATCTTCTATTTTAGAACCATTTTGGTCACAGAGTGTCTGGGCATTTTGTTTTGATCCACCTACCGCTTTGACATAAGACCAAAATTTCTTATGATTTTCTGCCGAGTCAGTGTGTAGAACTTTACTTTCGAATTCATTGAACGCCTCTCGCATAGCCCTCCTCACACTACATTTCGCTTCGCATAATTTTTGTTTGTCTGCAAGGCTTTGGCTATATTTATGTTTGCTGTGAAGTTCCCTTTGCTTCCGCAGCAGTTTTCTAACTCGGTTGTTGTACCACGGTGGCTCTTTTCCATCTCTTACGATCTTGCTTGGCACATACTCATCTAACGCATATTGTATGATGGTTTTGAACTTTGTCCACTGATCATCAACACTATATGTACTAGAGACAAAACTTTTGTGTTGAGCTGTCAGGTACTCTGAAATCTGCTTTTTGTCACTTTTGCTAAACAGAAAAATCTTCCGACCTTTTTTAATATTTCTATTTATGGCTGAAATCATCGATGCAGTAACCGCTTTATGATCGCTGATTCCCTGTTCTGTGTTAACTGTTTCAAATAGTTCAGGTCTGTTTGTCACTAGAAGGTCTAATATGTTATCGCCATGAGTCGGTTCTCTGTTTAACTTCTCAAGGGAGTTTTCAGATAAAGCACTTAAAAAAATTTCACTGGATTCTTTGTCCCTGCCACCCGTTATGAACGTTTGAGTCTCCCAGTCTATATCCGGCAAATGAAAATCTCCACCCAGAACTATAACATGGTGGGGAAATCTACTCGAAATATTTTCCAAATTATCCTTCAGCTGCTCAGCCACAACAGCTGCTGAGCCAGGGGGCCTATAGAGGCATCCAGTTACCATGTCTGAGCCTGCTTTAACCATGACCTTCACCCAAATTATTGCACATTTCAGATCTCCGTCAGTTTCCTTCGATACTATTGCACTTCTTATCACTATAAACACGCCTCCCCCTTCACTGTCCAGCCTGTCCCTGCGGTATACATTCCAATCTGAGGTTAGAATTTCATTACTGTTTACATCTGGTTTCAGCCAACTTTCTGTCCCTAGTACTATGTGGGCATTGTGGCCGTTTATTAGTGAGAGCAGTTCTGGGACCTTTCTATAGATGCTCCTGCAGTTTACTATTAGCACATTAATATTGTTATTCCCTGTTGCATTTTGCCTACTCCTACCTTGCCGCATCTCAGGAGGCGTCTTGTTGGGCTTAGGGAGGGAATTCTCTAACCTAAAAAACCCACATGTGCACTCCACACGTACTCTGCTACCCTTGTAGCCGCTTCCTGCATGTAGTGCACGCCTGACCTATTCAGGGGGACCCCACATTTCAGCACCCGATAGCGGAGGTCGAGAAATTTGCACCCCAGGTCTCCGCAGAATCGTCTGAGCCTCTGGTTTAAGCCTTCCACTCGACTTCAAACCAGAGGGCCACGATCGGTTCTGGGAACGATACTACAAATAGTTAGCTCAGATTCCACCCCGCAAGTGATGCTTTCTGCCTTCACCAACTTCGCCAACCGCCTGTACGAACTGAGCATGACCTCTGAACCCAGACGGCAGGAGTCATTGGTGCCGACATGAGCAACAGTTTACAGTTGGGTGCACCCAGTGCTCTCTATCGCCGCCAGCAGGGCCTCCTCCACATCTTGGATGAGACCCCTCCGGCAAACAGACAGAGTGAACACTGGCCTTCTTCCCTGACCGCGGCCATCAACACTTTCAGCTGTTCGCAAACAGTGGCCAGCTCCTCCTGCGTCCGTACACAGCAGTCACACATCCTATCCATCCTAAGAAATTAATTTACTGTAGAGAGTTAATCAACATTGGGAACAGTGGACCTAGGGATGTTTAGGATGTGGAAATCTCACGTACAGACATATGGCACAAGTGACACCCAATCACCTGACCACGTTCGAAGTCCGTGACTTCCACGGAGTGGCCCATTCTGCTCTATCATGATGTCTAATGACTACTGAGATTGCTGATATGGAGTACCTGGCAGTAGGTGGCAGCACAATACACCTAATATGAAAAACATTTGTTTTTGGGTGTGTCCAGATACTTTTGACCCCGTAGTGTATATCAACGCTGTTGACAGTTGCCGGAAAAAAATTTTTGGTATAGTAAGCCACAATCTAATTTTTTTTCCTTTTCCACTATTGTATTGTATGATCATAACATCAATTAAATGCAAACCTTTTAGCTAATGCTTTTCTGTGATGTTATTGATATCAAATGAAACAAGTTCACTGTTATCAGTTAAAAAGACACACAGTGGCTGGTAACAGTAAACTTTTTGTTTGATTCCATAATATCCATATTTTTTGCGTGCACCATAATTTTATTGTTTACAGTTGAGATCCACTTACAGAAGTATAATCCTACATCGAATTTTATTTGCCACTGTGCTGTAACACAGTTACTACTTAATGACTTTTGATTTGTCCTGATGCTTTTCAGTTGAGAGCAGTAAGTTGTTTTTTTACAGAATTATCTGTCTGCATCGGAAGAGTACATGTCATTGCTTGGAAGTATCTTGACAAAGGATTATAATGCCAGTGGACTCTCACAGAAACAAGATATTTTTACAAATATTCGTTTGATCATCCATGATGCAATATTAGTGCATATGAAGAGTTCACAGTTGGAGACTGCGCTCTTATTATGCAGGCTGTGCACAGATCAGAAATCGGTCCCTGCCACAAGAGTAGAATCTGCAGAAGCTTTTATACTGCGTATGAAAGATGATGTCATTGCAATGATGCTGACTGCAGAAGTCTACATGGTTATGGGGAAAACTAATGAAGCGAAGGACATCTTGATGAGGTACAAAGACTCTAGTTCTGATTCTGAAAAGCCCAGTGTCACATTTATTTCTATTTCATATCATTATTACATTTCTTTATGTGAATGTGTTGGCATATTCTAATTGTTACTTCATGTCATTGTATTTTTACATTCTACTAAAATGTAGCATGACAGTTAAAATAAATTAGTAAATACAATGTCGTACTGCTCCACTGAAAGTGTACATCGTGTATTGCTGTTATGAATACTTACAAAGGCTTTTTCTGTTGGACATATTGATAATCAGTGACACTAAATTTTAATTGTTCCTTCTTTCTGTGCCTCAGGTAACATTAGACATCTTTTCAGCCTACCACCTTTATACTCTGTAGTTTATATTAATGTCTTTATATTCTGTAACTGTCAGTATATAACCTGCAGGTGAACTGTGTCTTTAAATGTACTATTTTTGGGACTCCAAGAGAGTGAAAGAGAACATAGATGTCTGCCTATTACACATCATGACCATCTTCAACTGTCAGCAATCTCTGTCAGTCAGTAGACGAGGTCGGCCTGTACGCTTTTGTGCTGTACGCGCCCCTTCACATTTCCACTTCACTATCACATCAGAAACAGTGGACCTAGGGATGTTTAGGAGTGTGGAAATCTTGCGTACAGATGTATGACACAAGTGACACCCAATCACCTGACCACGTTCGAAGTTCATGAGTTCCGCAGAGCGGCCCATTCTGCTCTCTCATGATGTCTAATGACGACTGAGGTTGCTGATATGGAGTACCTGGCAGTAGGTGGCAGCACAATGCACCTAATACGAAAAACTTATGTTTTTGGGGGTGTGAGGATACTTTTGATCACATAGTGTACACCGAAATTCCGTATCATCTCCAACTTCTTGAGTACCTCTCAAGTAACTCAACCTAGCATGTACCCAACAGAGAAACAAGTAAATTAAAATGTGAGGTAATGCCAGGTTTTCATGAAGGTAGTGGATGTGTGATTTCTTGACATTTTAACCATGTGCATCTTAAAATATTTTAGTAAAGGCACTGCTAACATTGCTATTGAGTGCCCCAATTATTCTATCGTCATAATAGTCACCGTGAATTTCTTCTGCAAATGACACTTCTTGCTACTTCTCCTCCGCCTCCTCCTGTCTCCGACAATTGCATAAAAGTTTTCGCCCTCCTGGGCAATTTCAGTTTTTAATACCTCATCTTATAACAGTATTCCTCGTTCGTCCATTTCGCGGTGCATTTGAACAGTAACTCGGTCTTCGTACATTGTCAGTTTAAATAAGCACATATTATGAATAAATACTAGTGGTTATCGGAATAACGAGAAAATCTAGATTTTGAAAAATGACAGCTGTCTGAGGTGGTTACACTAATTCAGGCATTATGGCTGTCGTTTTTAGCTGCAGTGTATGATATGTTAATCCATAAAGTTGTCCTGACTTGAAGTAAAACAGAAAATGTTTTTATCAAAAATGGCAGAGTTTTGAAGTGCCATCAGTGAGTATAAATGTATTGTAGACTACCAACATGAGAGCAACAGTTAAAAAAATAGACTACAACACAATTTATGCTACATATTGAAGGAAAGAAATCTCTCACCTATAGCTGACCAGTGTGATTGTAGCACAGAAACCAGCGAAAGGGAAACAGCATCCACAGCTTTTGAGCTCTTGCTCTTTTTTAGAAAGAGTACACACATTCACACACACAAGAACACAGGCACCCAGATGATCACTCCCATGGTTATGGGTTATAGTTGGGTACATGTGTGAATGTGTATACTTTTGCTAGAAAAAGTCAAGAGCTCAAAAGGTAGTGTAAATTGTATTTCCCGTTACATGTTTCTATGCTTCACACACTGGTCCACTGTAGGGAAGTGGTTGTCTTTCCATATTATGTACTGCTCCATCCAAGACTTTCCCTTATTGTTATGCTATATATTGTAGCCCTAGAGTAAGGCTAAGTGCAAATTGAGGCATGTATAGCACATGTGATGTGACATGACACTGCAGCGCGATGCACACGTTCCACACATGTTGTGGTAGCCCTGTGCATATTGCAACACATACACATACTTCGCACCCGCCGGATGGCGATGCTCTGCGCTCACAGAACCGAAGTGCATGCACCCAGAAATCTTCCTCAAACGATTTTACAGAAACTATTCAGTGAAAATAATTGATTTGTGCCTTACTGGTGGCATTATATGTGAGCTTTGTGGCAAAGTGCCCATCATCTCGCCAATGGTCACACTTATTGTAATATACACATTTTAGTAAGACACTACACAAAATTCGAAAAGTTTGCAATGAAATTTTGTGTTTGGTGTGTATTACACCATATGTCGCTGCGTATGAAATTTAGCTAACATATTGAATTTTTGTGTAGACTTGGGAGGAGGTCTCTATCTGTCTCCGATCTCGAGAAAATGGATCCTATGTAGCACGTTCACTCCCAATCTCACACCCATGGGAATGAAATATTTAGAACATCCCTCATATCTCCTAAACCACTCAAGGCATTGTAACGAGATTTTGGTGAATGACGGCACACAGGGAGGAGAGTCCTTTGCCAGTTCGCAAACACACTGAACTTTCTTATCTGAGGCGATATATCAGAAGTTGTACTTTCTATTTTATGTTTTTCATTCCCATGTCTGATTCTTTAAGAGTTATCAAAAGATGGTGAGGCAAGAGTTTCCTAGTATGAAAATAAACATGAAATTTCTTCTCTTATGTTACCACAAACTGACACAATGAGGTTTTTTGTCAGCTATTGTGCTATCTGGTCGCCAATTACTTGTTTAATGAGTCACTCTGTTCCAGAATTCTTTCACAATAGCTGCTGCAAAAATGAGTTTGTGGAAATTTTACTGTGTTTTGGCAAATGAAGTACTGTGAAACCTGT
Source organism: Schistocerca americana (assembly GCF_021461395.2). Lineage (NCBI taxonomy): Eukaryota > Metazoa > Arthropoda > Insecta > Orthoptera > Acrididae > Schistocerca > Schistocerca americana. Next base: position 374,977,087 of record NC_060130.1, on the reverse strand, counting down.
CAACAAGAGAAATGTGGCCATTACTCATAAATGGTGATGCTTCTTTGGATGAGAAAAGGTTAACAATCCACACAAAAATAAATTGCCAATTCTGTTGGAATTTTGGTTGAATCCCATAACCCATCGTATTTTTAACACTGAACTGCTGGAATGGAAACTTACCAAAGGATTTTATTCCTTTTCTTCATCTTCGCAGTATTAAAATAATGACGAGCGTACCCTTCAGGCATAATGTCAAATGCTGGTTGCTCACCTGTGGCTTGCCAAACTGACAACGTGTGATTCATGAAAAAAGTAATTGTTATTGAGAAAAGTACGACAATTGATACGTGGGACAACACAATGGTCAGAATATCGTCAGCACCTGAGATCAATGTGCGGGACAGGAATGCAGAAGCTATCCAAGTGCGCTTTGTGAGAGGAACAGTTCACGTTTGGAATAATACCGACCATTACTTCATTTGTGTAGCCTGTTGTATAATTAGTTTATTAAAGCTGATAGTGTGTATGCAACCACAGAAATTCTTTCTCTTGTCATGACGAGCCGATTAAAAGATCATGATTCGTGGGGGCTTCTCACCTGCATCCACCTGTATGTAGTATAATGTCTCTTATTACGTCCCTATCCAAATAATGATTGTGAAACTTACGTACTTCATATCTTGGAGGTTTTTTACCAGGAGCACAAAGGGGGTCATACCTTTGAAAATTATGCCTTTTCGATTTTATGTAACATATCGTAGAGATACATCAGCATAACAGGCAGCAAAAAAATTAATATAAAATAATTATATGGTGATGTTTAGAGTACAAGTAGCTGTACAAATTAATTTACAACATGAATGTAAAATGACTCATTACACATCATGACAATTTATCGTGCAAAATGATCCATGGAATATGAAAGTAACTAAGTAGCAAGTGCATAACCTTGTTTTACTTTTCTGCCTTGCTTCTAGACAATATGATTTTATAATATTCCTTAGTTCATTATTCCCTACCCTCACAACGAATCATCTGTCCCTTGTTACAATCAGAAAACGCTGTCGAGGCAAAAGTTATAATTCCAGTGGATAATAGCTTACCAGTTATTGAACTGTGCATTGGCCTTGACAGAAGTATTAACAAAACAAAAAATTATACAGTACTGTTATGTACTAACGAAAAGAGATGGAGCATGTAAACGGCAAAAACAAAACACCACTCAGTGACAATAAAATTAAGTATACTGTAAGGCTATATTTTTCAGATGAGCAATACCTCCACCACCCATATGCACCATGCCGAAGTGAGCATATGGCAGTGCTCGCGTGACGCGCTCCACAAGGAACTGTGCCATAATCACAATGCCGCGTGATCTGATGCAGGCATGTGTCACATCCCAGTTGTGTCACGTCGCAATTTGCGTGGTCCCTTTTCAACCTGCAAAGTTACAAAAATGCGCACTGCACTGCGCCATGCCACACGCGCTATACACATCTCAATTTGCGCCACGTGTAACAGTGATCTATAATGGATCATTCAGTATCAGAAGTGAGGTTACAACATGGCCTCAAGGAAACCCTTTTTACAACCTCAATTGAAGGTGAGCTGTGCAAGCAATATCCATAGCTGTGTGGCAATTTCTCATTTTCTCTTCACCTACAAGAATGTACTGATAGGAGTTCATTGGTACTGATATTTTGCATTGTGATCAAAAGGAATTTGTTTCGCCTTGATCTCATCAAGAAGTTGAATTCATAGTTGTATGTTAAATGCCCTGGGAAACTGGTATATCATTGCTTCTCATTTCCAACGATTCAACATCAAAGTGACTCTGTGATGATGGGTCTCCCAGTTTTGTTGTATTCTGTTGACCTCAAAAATTCAGATTATGACATAAATTTATGCAGTACAAATGTCTTACATCACAAGGCTCCTGCCTTGTGATACAAGAGTACCCCCTCAGGGAGCTCATGATTTCTGTGAGTATGTATGTGGCAACATGAGGGCCCAGGCTTTTGCAGCATCTACTTCCTTCCTTGTTCTGCAATGTCCCATCTCTGGCAGTCCTTACTCCTGTTACTTTGTTTCTCGTAGTGGCACCATTTGTTGTTGAAGCACCTACTTCTCTAGGTTCCACATTCTTTAATTTACATTTTTATCCACTTACATAATTTTTTGGCTGAAGTACTTTCTATCAACTTTTGCATTTGACCTCATTTTCCAAACTTTTTTCTGTAGTGTAGACCAACTGGGGAAGAACACCTTAACTAACACCAACTGCATACAGTGTTAAAGATTATCTGGGTATAGTAACTGCACTTAAAAGCCAACACAGTAGTCAATATTACATGGTGAGATCATTATGTACCTTTTCCATGGTACCCACTGACAATGCGGTGCTGACACTTCTGATGCTTGAGCCCCACTTGCTTTCCATGCTCGCCAGATAGTCAGTGCCCATCTTCGTGGGGCATCAGAACTCCTGGCAACAGGTGTCTTGCCAAATAACCTGTGCTACAACTGGGTGGTGCATATGGGGAGAGCCCTTAATTAAAGTAAATGGTAGTAGTGCTGACATTTCACACATCAAATTAACCAACATGATGGCTGTACTGAAACAGCTGTCTAGGTATAAATATTTCAATGCAGATAGTTACAATCCAACTGTAGTCCCTACCCTGACTACCCAATGGGAAGAGGGACAAGTCAGAATACAGGCAATGAAACAATGTACTGTTGTGTACTATAGCAGATGGAGATACTTTTACAGCAACAAAATCATTACTTTTCTTGGAAGAAATAGACCATGAATTTGGAGTGGACTCCTTGGGAAAATTTTGAAACAGATCACTTTTGATTAAAGCTGCCTCTGCTGTACAATCTCAAGCACTTCAGACAACTAAAAGGTGGATGACATACCAGTAACCATCACTTGACGTAAAACTCTGAATACAGGATGACCAGTTATCTTCCACAAACCCAACCAGAGAAGCAGTGTCCCTCTCTGGCACATATCAGTGAAATGTCTCCCTTTCGGGACTTCTCTCCCTAGAAATCCATAGATCAGAGACCCAATACCAGCCCATGGTTGAAAGAGCCGTGGATTGTGGGTCCCTGGGCTGCCTCCTCTCCTCCATTTCTACACCCACAATGGATAGGCCCTTACAAGAATCTCGACCACCAAAAGCTGCAAAATAGAAAAAAAAAAGGAAATCTCAGGGTATGGGGTCCAGAACCTCCCACACCATCGAGTTCTTAACCAATGTTCATTGATACTTTTCTGCCCGCATTAGTGACAGGCAGTGGTCCTGGGATGTGATTTGTCCTCCTGGAACCTTCACACCTATCCAGGATAACCTCAGTGTGATGGTCCACTGGAACTGTAATGGATATTATTATCACTTGCCATGTTGCTCTTTAACAAACACGCTTCACTAATGACTATTCCCCAATGCTTTGCGGTTACCGTCCATTCTGTCAGAACTATACTGACCTTGAGAGGGCATCTGGGGGGTCAGTGCGTTGTTTCCCACAATTGTCTTCAGTCAGTGGATTCCTCTTCATAACATGTTGGACACAATAGCAGGGCGAGCGCAAACAACACCAGCCATCACTATTTGTAACATTTATTTACCTCCCGCCAGGCCAATTACTTACATTGAGATGACTATCTTAAGCCAACAGCCCTCACCCCACCACACCCTGCTACCCCCTCCCTGGCCCCCATTTTCTCCTACTTATGGATTTCAGTTTACATCACACAATGTGCCGAAGTACCCCTTTGTCTGGTAGGGGCCTTCTGAATGACCAGCTTATTTCCAATCTTGATAGGTGTTGCCTCTGTGACAGTTCTTCCACAGACTTCAATGCAGGTCATGGCACCTTTTCGGCTGTTGGCCTTACAATCACTTCTCCAATCTTGTGGCGTGGGTACAATGATCACTACATGATGATCTTTGTGACAGTGACCACTTTTCGTTGATCCTTTCACTTCCTTGTCACCACCCCATTTGGCCAATTACCCCATTTGATGCTACAAAGAACCAACTGGTAGTTGTATACCTCTGCTGTCACCTTCGCCCCCTCTCTGTCAGACTGCGTCAGTAAGGTTACAGAAGATGTCTTCAGTGTGATCATCCACATTGCCCCATTTGCCACCAGGTGGTGCCATAGTGGACAAAAGACTTTGCAACAGCTGTTGAGCATTGCGAAAGAGCCCTGCAACATCTCAAGTGACATATTTCACAGACCCTCCTCCTCACTTTAAAGAGACTTTGTAGTAAGTCTCACTATCTAATAAAAAACACAGTATGAAGAATGCCTGGAGCACTATGTCTCCTCCCTGGGAACATATGCCTCTTTAAAACTTATATCCATTGTGGATGTGGAACACTGTAACCGTGATGAATAAAGGTTTTACTGGCTGGTGTGGCCGTGCGGTTCTGGGCGCTTCAGTCTGGAACCGTGTGACTGTTACGGTCGCAGGTTCGAATCGGGCTTCGGGCATGGATGTGTGTGATGTCCTTAGGTTAGTTAGGTTTAAGTAGTTCTAAGTTCTAGGGGACTGATGATCACAGATGTTAAGTCCCATAGTGCTCAGAGCCAACCAATAAAGGTTTTCAGAAAAACTACAACCAGTCATCTTTTGTAATAGCTCAGTTTTTATTGTACCATTCTCCTTGCAGGGTCATGTAGCTGTGGCAAAATAGGAAAAACAAATCAAATACGTATTAACTACAGTGCGATATCTGGAATTATTTACATAATAAGATTAATTTGAAGGCATTACTTACGTTTGCTAGCATTCATGGGTTTCATCCTAGTGCACTCATTACTCTGGAAAACACAATTTATGTTACATCTTCAGCACTACACAAATTTTGCCACCAGCAACAACTCCCATGTGCTTTACATATGTAACCAAAGCAAACAGTGTGGCTGAAGATGATGGTCAAAGGAATTGCATTAGAGCAGAGATTTTCTTTGCTCAACACTTGCATTTTCGAAAGTTGCACATTGATGACACTAAATATATATATACTGATTTAAATTACATTCGTTATTACAAAAGTAACATGACATACTTTGTAGTCATTATTGGAAAATTAATATGTGCTACTTATAAAATCTATAAAACTTAAGTTTAGGATGATATTTCCTCTATAATTTTTTGTACTGAAATTATGTTAAAGTATGTGTGCTTTTTGGAGGGTTGTATAGACAGAGAGAGAGAGAGAGAGAGAGAGAGAGAGAGAGAGAGAGAGAGAGAGAGTCTGTGTAAAGGGAGGCGGTAAGTAGAGGCGCCATGGACAGTGGTGTTCTGAGGAAGTGGGCTTGGAGGTGTTTTTTTTTCCCTAAAAATCCTGAAAAAATGGGCTGTTTGCTGGGTCAATTTGTTCACTTAAGATGGTGTGAGGTGATGTATGGTTATGATCAGTGGCAGCTGTTGTGTAAGAGCACAGGAGCACGTGAACACCCCAACTTTCGACACCTTGTGAATTTATTCATTATTTTTCTTTGAATGCTGTTAAACATAACAGATGCTGCAATCTGACAGACACGGCACATAATCTATCATGCTATCGCTCCTATAGACTCCTTGAAACTTAGCAACAGTGTCGTGAGCACACCTTCAGCTGTGCACGTTTTAAGGAGCTCCTGCACATGCGCAACTCATGTGATGTAATTGTCTTACGGGCCAAATGCAAATGGATCTGATAAACAATGTGCACAGGTAGCCCTGGCCACTCGTGTAGAAGTTTACGTCAGTGCCACCAGGCGGTAGAACACTGCAGCAGATTTTTATCCCCCTTCACTTGGCATAAATCCTCCTAGATGATAGAAAATTCCTCAGATGTACTAATTCACTCCCTATATACTAAAATTAGATTGGATGTCAGTATAGGTTAAAGTTGTACTGACAGTAAACCTATTTTGTTGGTTTCTGAATGAGTTATAGTACATTACGTTATGAATTTTATCATACAGTAGTCCATTTGAGGCGCTGAGAATCATAAGAGCCTCAAGCTCATCACCATCTATTGCTAGAATGTTGCATTTATTCACGCTTCTGAAATCTATTGATCTTATGGTGAATCAGATTTTTTGTGCTGCAGGCCCATAATCTATATTTGCAAAGTCACGAAAAGCTGTATCACTGGTTTCTCTGGTATTCACTTAAATGTGGGATCGATGGCTGTGTGCCTTATGGACCTCAGCACCTCATTTGTATTCTACTCAGGTGAGCATGTTAGTAGACATCACTACTTGAGCTTAATCATTTCCACAAACGGCAGTTTGCGTTTGGAATTGATTGTTTGCTGTGCGGTAATCGGCTTTCGTGTTCAGTGTAAACATGAACTATTTTAAATCTATTTTAAATACTTACAGAAAAGTAAAGCTGTGAGAATGGGTCATGAGTCGTGATTGGGTAGCTCAGTCAGTAGAGCACTTGCCCACGAAAGGCAAAGGTCCCGAGTTCAAGTCTCAGTGCGGCACACAGCTTTAATGTGACAGGAAGTCCACTGCAGAGTGAAAATCTCATTCTGGGAACAGAAAAGTAAATTACCAGGAAAAGTTTGCCTCAAAGGAACCAGGGCCTCCGAGAACGGACTGAGATAGTGACAAAATCAAATAAGCGTGACTACAAGCCATCATTTAACAAGGGAGTGTACCGTTAGCACAAGTTGTTGTTTGGGTGTAGCGTAAGAATATCTGATGTTCATCCCGGAAGTAAATTCGTGAATTAATACACATGTTAGGGATCTTGTACATTTGCCCACTTAAACAAAAATACGAACCGGAGAGTCGTGAAAGCTTACACATTATTTCGTTACTGTCTTAAACTGTACTTAATTATGTACAAAACAATAAAATTCTTTCTTTTGCCAGATAAGTTATTATTATTATTATTATTATTATTATTATTACTGCAGCTGTTATTATTGGCAGTGGCTGTAGCTGTATAAACTTATTGATAAATGCAGTACAGCAGATGCTCTTAATTTCAAACTCTCAGATTTATCTGAATCTAAACATTTGTGAACACCCAGAATGTATACTCACGAGCGGGCACCGGTTATGAGTTAAAACCTCCAATTGTTTCAGAAGGTTCATGTTGTATTCCCTTGTCTACAATGTGTAGAATATGGATATTGGGCTTTATGTTTTATTTGTTTATTTACACATCAAGTTCCATAGGACCAAATTGAGGAGCAAATCTCCAAGGTCATGGAATGTGTCAGTACATGAAATTATAAAATAAAAGTAATAACAAATAAAAATAAATGTTTATGAACCCCAAAAAAGTCAGACCATAAGTTTAAGTAAACGCAATCAACAACACAACAAGTATCAGCTTAATTTTTCAAGGAACTCCTTGACAGAACAGAAGGAGTGACCCATGAGGAAACTCTTCAGTTTCGATTTGAAAGCGTGTGGATTACTGCTAAGATTTTTGAATTCGAGTGGTAGCTTATTGAAAATGGATGCAGCAGTATACTGCACACCTTTCTGCACAAGAGTTTAGCCCGATTCAAATCCACATTTGATTTCTGCCGAGTATTAACTGAGTGAAAGCTGCTTATTCTTGAGAATAAGCTGATATTGTTAACAAGAAATGACAGTAAAGAGTACATATATTGAGAGGCCAATGTCAAAATACCCAGAGTAGTGAACAGGTGTCGACAAGAGGTTCGCGAACTTGCACCACTTATTACCTGAACCACCCATTTCTGAGCCAAAAATATCCTTTTAGAATGGGAAGAGTTAGCCCAAAATATAATATCATATGACATAAACGAATGGAAATAAGCAAAGTAGACTAATTTTCGTGTCGAACAATCACTCACTTCAGATACCGTTCGAATAATAAAAATGGCAACATTAAGTCTTTGAACAAGATCCTGAATGTGGGCTTTCCACAACTGTTTACTATCTATCTGAACACCTAGAAATTTGGACTGTTCAGTTTCACTAATCATATGCCGATTCTGTGAAATTAAAACGTCAAGGTTTTGTTGAATTGTTTGTTAGAAACTGTAAAAACAGCGTCTTACTGTGATTTAGTGTTATTTTATTTTCTACAAGCCATGAACTTAGGTCATGAACTGCACTATTTGAAACTGATCCAGTGTTGCACACAACATTCTTTACTACCAAGTTATTGTCATCAGCAAACAGAAATATTTTAGAGTTACCTGTAATACTAGAGGGCATATCATTTATACAAATAAGGAACAGGAGTGACCCCAACACTTATCCCTGGGGCACCCCCCACTTGACCATACCCCACTCAGACCCCACATCACAGCCATTCTCAACATTGTGAATAATGATCTTTTACTGTCTGTTGCTAAAGTAAAAAGTGAACCAATTGTGAGCTGCTCCCCGTATTGTGTAATGGTCCAACTTCTGGAGCAATATTTTGTGATCAACACAATCAAATGCCTTAGTTAAATAAAAAAATGTGCCTAGCATTTGAAACCTTTTGTTTAACCCATCCAGTACCTCACAGGGAAAAGAGAATATAGCGTTTTCTGTTGATTAATGACTCGTAAAGCCGAACTGTACAATTTATAGCAAATCATGTGATATAAAATGATCAATTATCCTTACGTACACAGCCTTTTCAATAACTTTTGCAAGCACTGATGGCATAGAAATAGGTCTAAAATTATCTACATTATCCCTCTCTCCTTTTTTATAAAGCGGCTTTACTACTAAGTACTGTTATCGTTCAGGAAACTGACCATTCCTAAAGGGAAAATTACAAATATGGCTACATACAGGGATAACATGTGCAGCACAGTACTTTAATATTTTGCTAGGCACTCCATCATAACCATGAGAGTCATTAGTCTTCACTGATTTAATTATTGACTCAATCTCCTTCTTGCCTGTATCACAGAGGAGTATTTCAGACAGTCTCAGAAAAACATTTGCCAAGAAAATTATATGATTCTCCGTAGAAACTAAATTTTTATTTAATTCACCAGCAGTGCTCAGAAAATGATTGTTAAATACTGTACATATATCTGATTTATCAGTAACAGAAATATTTTTACTGCGAACTGACTTTATATCGTCTACCTTGTGCTGCTGACCAGACACTTTCTTCACAACTGACCATTTGGTTTTAATTTTTTCCTGTGAATCAGCTATTCTATTTGCATACCACATACCATTTGCCTTCCTAATAACATTTTAAGCACCTTACAATACTGTTTTTAATAGGCTACTGTAGCTTGATTGTGACTACTTCTAACATTTTATATAATTCCCACTTTGTTCTACAAAATGTCCTTATCCCACTAGTCAGCCACCTGGGCTGCCTAATACTACTAGTACCCCTTTTAGAACTTTTTAATGGGAAGCAACTCTCAAAGAGCATGATAAATGTGTTAAAGAAAGCATTATATTTATCATCTATGTTATTGGCACTATAAACATCCTGCCACACTTGTTCCTGTACAAGGTTTAAAAAACTCTCTATCGCTCTGGATTAACTTTCCTACAAAGTTTATAATTAAATGTGACATTTGTTTGAGTACTAATGCCTTTTAGTGTTAAAATTTGTGCATCATTGTCTGAAAGGCCATTCACCCTTTTACTAACAGAATGCCCATCTAGTAATCAAGAATGAATAAAAACATGGTTATGGCTGTGCTACTGTTTCCCTAGGGGACCTATAAACAACAACAATTAGAAATTTAGTTTCACTAAATTCAGCTGCCCCTGCATGACATTCAAATATCTGTTCAGTGCAGTGCCACGATACATCTGTGGACTCAAATGGAATACTGTTTTTTACATACGTAGCCACTCCCCCACCCCTCAAGGAACTCCTTGAAAAATAGCCAGCTAATCTGTATCCTGGTAAAGGAAGCCTCTGAATTGTCAAATTATTTAAGTGGTGCTTTGATGTACCAATAATTTCAGAGTCAACATCTATAAGCAGTTCACTAACTTTATCTCTAATACTTCTTATATTTTGATGAAATATGCTAATTCAAATGGTTCAAATGGCTCTGAGCACTATGGGACTTAACTGCTGAGGTCATCAGTCCCCTAGAACTTAGAACTACTTAAACCTAACTAACCTAAGGACATCACACACATCCAAGCCCGAGGCAGGATTCGAACCTGCGACCGTAGCGGTCGCGCGGTTCCAGACTGTAGTGTCTAGAACCACTCAGTCACTCCGGCCGGCTGTGCTAATTCCCTCTCTACTTGGAAATGTTACAGCCTCAGAAGGTGAGCCCTTAGAGGGACTTCCTTTATGCAGGTATACCTATCAGCTGACTCCAGTCTAAAAAATGTGCAACTCTAACACCGACTACTACAGGAATTTTTCTGTGAGTGATCCCACCACCACCACCACCCACTACACTGTCACCTGTAAGGTTTGCCAGCCTCCCCTTCCTATACCTATTGAGGTGCAGGCCATGCCTAGTGAATCCCGATCTACTTATAGACCCAACTGGCACCACTGAGATGTGACCCATGCCATCTGCTGTCAACGCTCTCCCCAGCCCCATGTTTAATGCGCCTAACAGCCACATTAAGATGAGGCTGATAATGACGCTGAACAAGTTGTACGAAATGCACATAGTGCCACCAGTTTGAGTAGCTATCTTTACCAGGTCACCACCTACATCATATTCCCGATCCCTATCAAAACTGTTCCCTGCACCACCCACTATCACTACCTGATCCTCCTTCGTAAAATTCCTACATAACTCCCCAATGATGTCAGTCAATTGAGCCAAGCCTGCACTAGGCTTCACAATGCTGGTGACCTGGTACTCATTCCCCAACACTTCCTGCAACTGCTGGCCCACACCTCTACCATGCGAACTACGTAGCAGCAGAACCTTCTTCTTTCTGTTAGACTTTGCAACTGTTCTAGGCCTTCTAACTGCTGAAGACTGCTGCATGTTCCCTTCATCTACAGCTACACAAGGCTCTTCTCCACTCAGCTGTGACAGTTTGTCAAATCTTTTTACGTATATACACAAAGTATAACTGTCTGAATACCTCCTCTCCCTAGCTGCCTTCTTGCCAACTGCCAGTTCACATTCCCCACCACCCTTCACCCTCCTCAACCTATCTAGTTCCTCCTTTGCGTGTTGTAACTGCACCTGAAGGGCACAGATCTTACGTACGTGCTCCTCTATCGACTTATTTCTACTACAGATTCTGCATTCCCAGGAGAAGATCTCGCTAGAATGCCCACGGGCTTCCCCACTACATTCCCGCCCATGAAAATACTTTGAACAAATCCCACACCGTAACCCACTGCTCACAAACCTATGACAGGGCCCACACTTCTCACTCATGGTAAAATTTTACAGTTACTGAAAAACTATATGCCTACATTACTGAAGTTCAGTCAAACCAGTAGAACTATTGATAGAACTAACAATAGCAGTCTCAAAATTCTCTGTCTACTAAGAAAGCAACTACTTGCATTAATATTACTACACCATAGCTAACACAAATACCAACAAAACTTCACAAAATTATAAGCTAAAACCGAAAATTCAACATCCACTTGAACACTCAACACAGTTAAAACGGCGAATGAAAATTTTAGTGGAATGACTGTCTTGTGGTAGTCGGGCAGCAAAACTATTTATGCTTATTGTATAAGATTTCAAATCTTCTTCCCGTCTGCCCTATGTAGTAGCAGGAGCAGTTGTCACAAGTTACTTTATACACTGAAGAGCCAAAGAGACTGGTACACCTGTCTAATATCATGTAGGGCCCCCACGAACACCCAGAAGTGCCACAGCACAACACGGCATGGACTCGACTAATGTCTGAAGTAGGGATGGAGGGAATTGACAGCATGAATCCTGCAGGGCTGTCCATAAATCTGTAAGAGGTCAAGGGGGTGGAGATCTTTTCTGAACACCACATTGCAAGGAATCCCAGATATGCTCAATAATGTTCATGTCTGGGCAGTTTGGTGGCCAGCGGAAGTCTTTAAACTCAGAAATTCTGGCACTCTCTCCCATTTTGCTACAATACAAAGGCATTTTTCATTGTGACAGGATCTTTTCATGAAATTTCAATCACCAACTTTCTCCTCAGAGTGGGAAAATGCTTTGTTGGTGCCCGCGTACATAGAGAGAAATAATCTTCAAAATAAAATAAGAGAAATCAAGAGCTTGCATGGAAAGATTTAAGTGTTCTTTTTCCCGCACACTGTTTGAGAGTCGTACAGTAGAGAAGTACCTTGAAGGTGGTTCGAAGAACCCTCTGCCAGGCACTTAACAGTGAATTGTGGAGTAATCATATAGATACAGGTGTGATATTTACTGTTTAAGTCAAGAAAAATAATTCAATGTTGCGCTTGGTGTTCAACTGTAAACTGTATTTTGGGATGTACGCTATTAAGTTTATCAGCTATGCTCTCTGTTTCAGTGATCGTTCCATTGTGTAGCATCAAAGTATCATCAGCATAATGTTTTCAATAAATGACTTTGTCTTTTTCTATTTCATTAATATAAATGTCAGCAAGTTGGCCAATTAAGCTGCTGCCAATTGCTAAACTGTCATTCTGAATACAGATAATGCTATCAAAAGTAAAGTATTTGTGAGACAGCACTAACTCAAGTGAATTCATTAGTTTGTAGATTTCCGCACTACTTAGCTCCTTATGATGCAATAAATTGTCTTTTATTATTCGGATTGTGTCATAAGTATGTTGGTGTACAGATTAACCTTGTCAATGGATGTAAACTTACCTGATCTGGGTATGATGTCCATGTTTATGACATTTGGGCTGTGAACTGAGCTTTGGAGCTGTGGGGTTTATTATTATGCAGCATTTGGCTTTTGTGGATGTTAGAAGGAAGTTGCTGTTCTTTAATAAGTTACAGCCCGAAAGCTCAGATCACAGCCCAAAAGTCATAAACATGGACACTAAATATGTCCAATTGTTAACTCAATAAATAGTCCCAGGTAAAAAGTCACTAAAAAACTTAATGAATTTTCAGTAAATCCTATAGGTTTATAACCAACTACTCAATAAAGAAAAGTTATGAATTGACTGAATGCATCAGAGACATCACCAACAACACTGAACCACCTGCCACAACTTGACTAAACTCGGACAATTGTGTTATCAAAAAAATTATCACAGGGGAAGCAACTTGGTGTTATTAATATGAACTTACCACAAATGACAAAAGTGCAGAAATTCACCTGAAGGGTCACTGTTTCCACAACATTACCAACATTCAAGTCCATGTGATGCACATCATCTTAAAGAAAGACTTTCCTGGCAGTTTCACGTGGTTGTATGATCATTCTATACAGTGTACTCAACTGGACAGAGACTATGTAAAACACCCGAAACATTACAACCACCAACTTAACTTTCCTCATCTTTTTTATTAATCCAGTCTCAAAACATATCGGACTGATGGGGTACACTATCTGATCGAAAGTATCTGGACCTCTATTAGTGGACAGTAATATGGGGAGTGTCCATCCTTCACCTTTATGACAGCTTGAACTCTGCTGGAGACACTTTCAATCAGATATCTGAATGTCTGTGGAGGAATGGCAGCCCAGAGCTGAAACAAGGGTGGTGTTTGACATGGGGTCTGGAGTGAAGTCAGTGTTCTAATTCATCCAAAAGCTGTTCCACTGGGTTCAGGTCAGGACTCTGTGCTGGCCAATTCATGTAAGAAATGTTTTTGACAACAAACCGTTGCCTCACATATTCTGCTTTATGACATGGGTCATTGTCATGCTGATAAAAATTATTGTCCTTGAACTGTTTCTGTACTTCACACAGTACATGGTGCTGTAAAAAGTTTTCATATCCTTCCACACTAAGCACAAAAATACTTCCATACCTTAATGCAACCTCTTCTGTACTTCACTTTTTGCTCTACACGTGTTGACAGGTAATGTTCTCCAGGCATTTGATGTACCCAAACCCTTCTGTCAGATTGCTATGTGGTGCAGTTTGATTCATCACTCCAAATCACTCATATCCAGTCTTTACACCATCACAAGCATAGCTTAGCATGGCCTACAGAAATAGTCTTAACATCCCGACTTAAACTGACCTTCCCTCATCAAGTTTCCTAATCAAATGTATATGTGATACATTATAATGCATAAATAAACATAACTGCTAGGGTTACCGCCCCATATCCATGCACAGTTATTTTTAATTAAATATTGTTTAATTACATTTTTTGGTAAAAAATTACCATCAGTCAAGAGTAAAAGAGGTAAATAAAATGCCAAAATAAGGTTGCCTACCTTTTTCCAGGCAGTAATGAACAGTGAAAGATTGCCAGGCGCAGATAGGCAAGTGTGGAGGAGTAAATTATTCCCATGGAGCTATACAGTCATACATAAAATGTATATGATTCTATTGCAAATGTTATAGTATAAAGGTGTCCTAGCAAAAGTGGGCCCATCTTAGGGTTGTCATGGTTTTAAGTTTCAGTAACTGAGTATGAGAGGGTGGTGCACTGGAGAAACACTGAATGAACAAACCTATTCGATAGAGAAAGACAGAGAACAACGGCTGTGTGTGAGACAGCCACCGAGTAAAAGAGACTGAGCATTCTTATTTCTCTGTGTAACCAGAGTCCAAGATAATGACTCGTGAAACTCCCACAGTTTTCTTGCAACCATTATTGCAGTGCTGCCAAGTGAGTGGCATGTATAAACACACTATGAAATGATTGTGTATTATGTATATGGAGTGTAGAAGTATGCTCAAAATGCAAATCTGCACTCAGCTAATAAAATTACCGTGGACTCCTTATTTGCACGTCAAAGATGGATTCTCAGCTGTGGTAAGAGAACTAAAATATTGACTGCTATCAAGAAGGATCTTGCTTTGTCACAAAAAGATACTAAAGCATATTCTTTACATAATAGCAGAATAAATAAAAAATTCCATCAACCCATATGATAATAGCAACGATAGAAATATTTTATTTAACATTTCTACAGGTAAAGCAGCAGCATCCGATGTTACTGATTTCCTGCGTACTGTTAAGTCAGTTGGGAGTCAACAAAAATTAAGTTTTATTTCTTAGTGCAATTCTGTTATTGGAATGTTTGAGAAACTGGTACCGCGAAACAGAATTCTTAATTTCACATCACAGTGCACCTCCAGAGTTCAGGCGAATGTAGATAAATGAGCAGTATGGAAAAAGGAATGAGAAATTGTTGGTCATATTTCACAATTAGCCTTGACAAAAAAATCAGTATAGAACACTCTTTGACATTTCCACTAGCACCGATGCCACCTGCTCTTTTCTTGTTTACCAGTGAAATGTTGCAGACAGCAAAGTCCACATTAGCCAAGACATTCAAATGTCAAGTCCATGTAGTTCAGAACACACAAATCAACTTTGAAACAGTGGATGGATTTTACTTCTTATACCAGATTTTGATACTCCTTGCTACAAAGCTGTGGTAAAGTAGCTGAATCTATTCTCATAAAACTTTGTTCAAGTAAGCTGCAGAGATACATATTACATTTCATTGCTATTTAACACCTTCAAAGATACTGAATCTTAAAATTGACAAGTGTTTAATATTTCTTCTACAGTTACAGGACTTCAACAACTTAGACCTACCAGCTTTTAGGGAAGTCTTAAGAATTATCATTTCAGTTCTTAGCCAGTTATTGAGAGAATGACCTTTTGGCATCAATAATGCAAAGTAAGGAAGTCTTTATAACCTCTGGAAGTCAGTGCTATTCTTATCAAATGAATGAAAATCAAACTCAGGACCTTTACCTTTCGTGGCAAGTGCTATACCAACTCAGCTACCCAAGCACGATTCACGACCTGTCCTCACAGTTTTAATTCCACCAGTACCTCGTCTCCTACCTTGCAAACTTCACAGAAGCACTTGCCCGCAAAAGGCAAAAGGTTCCTAGTTCGAGTATTGGTCCAGCACACAGTTTTAATCTGCCAGGAAGTTTCATATCAGTGCACACTCCATTGCAGAGTGAAAATCTCATTTTGTAATGAAAATCATTTTGTAAACACTGAAGAAATTGTGAATGCCAACATGAAGAAGTCAGTACACAGATTATGTTTCATGTTAGCAATGTGCCACCAACTTCAAAAATTTTAGTAAATTCCTCTGATATTGATGTTTTAAGAATTTTGCTGGCCAATATGCATAAAGTTTCTCAGGCAAAAAACAATAAAGAAATTAACTGTATCAACTGCACAGAATTAGCATCAAAGTTAGAATCCTCATTATGTCTTAGTGTACCAACATTCCATGCATTTACAGGCTGTGATGCCCCTGTGGCTTTCTGCAATACGGGAAAAGTCAGACTGTTTCAAAATAAAATCTACAAAAAAACTTCTGTCATTTACAGATGGCACTGATGTTGTCATTGACGGAAAAAGCTTAGTTGCTTCAGGAGTTTACTGCTCTTTTGTGTGGCATAAAGCAGTACAAAAGTGTTAATGACATAAGGTTTTGTGTTTTCCAAACGAATGATTCAGCCAAAAAAGATAATGTACAGTATATGAAAAAAATTAAAAGCTTGAATTCAAATATGTTTCCACATTACTTGAAATCATTAAAACAAAAATTTGTGGCTTAATGCTACCAACCCTTATTGCGTAAAACTGCAGCCTGAATCTTGTGGATGGTACATTTATGGCTATTTAAAGCCAATCCTAAGGGACCAAACACACTCACAACTTCAAGAAATTTTACGGGTTACAGTCAGGGATAGTAATAATGACAATTCCTCATAATTTGATTTCAATATTTTGACTTCTGATGCCTCTGAATAACTATTAGTGAAAATTATTACATTCTTCAAAATGTGAAACACTGAGTTTAGATTTGTGTTTTGAGCATGCTTCCACACTCCATATACACTATACAATCATTTTGTAGTGTGTTTATACATGCTAGATGCTTGGCAGCACTGCAGTAACGGTTGCAAGAAAACTGTGAGAGTTTCGTGACTCATTATCTTACACTCTAGATACACGGAGAAATGAACATGCCCAGTCCCTTTTACTCTGGCGACTGTCTCACATGCAGCAATTCTGTGTCCTCCTTTATCGCAGAGGTTTCTGGATTCATTTCTTCTCTGCCGTGCGATGATCCCATACTCATTTACTGAAACTGAAACCCATGGCAACCCTAAGACAGGCTCACTTTTGATAAGGCAACCGTATACCACAGTAATATGATTGTACGAGGGCTGTTCAATAACAAATGATACTAATTTTTTTTGACAACATACTTTTATTCATCCTCATAATTCTGATGGTCCTTCTCAAATTAGTCTCCCTTCACCACTGCTTCTGATGATTGATAATGCCTCGCATGAAGGTGTTTCTTCATGTTAGGGAATAGAAAAAAGTCACCTAGGGCTAAATCCAGACTATAGGGAGGGTGAGGGTTGGCAATATGCAGCCACGCGTTATCGTGGAGCAGCATCCAACCTGCTTCAGAGAAATGTGGTCTTTTGCTCCTGATATGGACTTGCAATGTTTTCAGGACATCCCTGTAGTATTGTCCAGTTACTGTTGTGTGTGCAGGTACAACATGCTGATAAATCATTCCATGAATATCAAAGAATGAGACAACCATAACTTTCCTAGCAGAAGCAACCACTTTTGCATTTTTGGGGGTGGTGATGAAGGAGATTTCCACACTGAGCTTTGCTATTTGCTCTCAGGATCAAAATGATGTAGCCATGTTTCATCAGCAGTGGTTACATCAACTTTAACTGCATGCAGGCCTGCACGCGAATGTCCTTTTGTTCGGGAATCAACAGTCTAGGAACCCATTGCGCACAAACACACATCATGTGTAATTTTTCTGTCGCCAACGTGTGGGTGGCGTCCAATCAAATGTTCAGTATTTCAGAAAGTTATCTTAAGGTAATTTGTCGATCCTCTTTCACAATGACAGCAGCAGTGTCGATGTTTTCTTCCATAAGAGCAGTAACTGGAGGACTGTGTCCCCCTTCCTTTGAAATTGGTTATCTCTCCTCTTTAAACATTTTAAACCATCTTCTAGCTGTGCTTTAGGGAAGAACAGACTCTCCATATGCCTCTTGTAACATTGTATTTGCCTGAGCTGTAGATTTGCTGAGACAAAAGCAAAATTTCAAATCCACAAATTGTGCCACACTTTTTACCTCCGTTGCAGCGGTAGGTGATACTGAACATGTCAGACCTTGCCTACCTCCCACAGGCGGAAACCAGGAGTCCCAACAATGAAACTACTACAGCGTGTTTGTTGCACATTAAGCTAACAGAATATCATAAGATTAAATTTAAGCGCGAGACTGTAAAAAAATTTATGATCATTCTTTATTGAACAGCGCTCCTGTAAGGAAACTCAGTGAGGGTAATTTACTCCTACCTGCTTATCTGTTTGCACCTGGTAACCTTTCATTATTGGCAATATTGCAGAGCCTGTTTTCTTTAGAAGTATGATGCAATATTCGTTTGAACATACATATCAGAAGGAACAGGTGCTGTGGTGATGTCGCCCGTTATGAGCACATGAAATGTATTCACAGTTGCGGGTATTGACAAGCAGCAGCTGTATAATGGAATGACAACTATGAATATTTGTGGCAGACTGGTACTCGAACCCAGATTTCCGCTTATTGTGACCGATCGCCTTACCATTAGGTTATCTGAGCATGCATCATGCCAGACACAATCTAATATATGTCATCAACCATGTGTCTACAACCTGCACTCATACATCCAGTGTGTGTTGTCCTGTACAGAGGAGACACTTGTAACTGAAAGCTGCAAAATGCCTCCTCTGTACGGGATTATACGTAATGGATGTACGAGTGCAGGTTGTAGACACGATTGATTATATATGTCAGTTTTGGTGTGGTCATGACGGGTGCCCAGATAGTTTGAGACAAATGCTCATAATAAGCGGGAAATCCGGGTTGGAGTTTGGAGTACCAGTCTATCACAAATTTTCATTCTTGTCATTCCATTTTACCACTGCAAATACATTTCATGTGTCTGATAATGGCTGTAGTTGCTGCAGTACCTGTACCTTTGGACTTGCATGCATGTCTTTCGTGTGTAGGAATATACATAATGGATGTACGAGTGCACGTTTTAGACATGTAGTTGACGACATGCGTTAGTTTGGCTCTGGCTGTGATGCATGATTGGACAGCCTAATGGTAAGGTGACCGCTCGCAATAAGCAGGAAGTCCAGGTTTGAGTACTGGTCCACTGCAAATTTTTATTGTCGTCATTCCATTATACAGCTGATGACTGTCCATATTCACAACTGCGAATGTATTTCATAACAGCTGTAGTTGTCACAGTGCCTGCGCCTTTGGACATGCATGCATGTCTTTCCTGTATGGGAATGTACATAACGAGTGTACAACTGCAGGTTGTAGACACGTGGTTGACAATATACGTTAGTTAGGCTCTGGCTGTGATGCATGATCGGATAGCCTAATGGTAAGGTGACTGCTCGCAATAAGCGGGAAGTCCAGGTTTGAGTACTGGTCCACCGCAAATTTTTATTGTCTTCATTCAATTATACAAATGATGGTTGTCAATATTCGGAATTGTGAATACATTTCTTGTATTTCATAACAGCTGTAGTCACTGCAGTGTCTGTTCCTTCGGACATGCATGCACATCTGAAGGAACATTGCATAATACTTCTGAATAACACAAGCTCTGTAATGTTGTATTTATCTGTCAATATTGGGTGACTTTCAATTAAAATGTCTCCTCTGTACAGGAATATACATAATGGCTGTACGAGTGCATGTTGTAGACATATGGTTGACAACGTGTGTTAGTTTGGGTCTGAACGTGATGCGTGCTCAGATAACCTAATGGTAAGGCTTGTGGTAAGTGTCCCTGATGGATTTGTTACTCAGGTGATGTCCAATGATTAGTCCATGTTTGAAATCACCGAGCTCTCACAAACAACATGTTCTGCTGTTACTGCTTCTCTACAGACAATACAATAATCCCCACATCCTTTAATACTGGTGGGGTCCTCCTTTTGTGATGTCTAGTGGACAATTCCTCATTTATCTAGAGGTGTCAGTATACTTCTCATCTAATAGTGTATTTTTCAAAAACCTAGTGAAAATAGGTGTCAGTGATAGGGGTCCTTAATTCAGCAGATTACGTCTATTTCCATTGTTGTGTGTTGGTGTACTCCACTCCACATGAGATCATCAGTTGCTGTGGGACCTTCACCTTCAACCTTTGTCATCATCTAGGTGCATTTATTTTCACAGCATTTAACTGTGATCTCTCCCTGCATATTATTATGTTCCCTTTGGAGTGTGTCTTCTGCACTCACATGGGCAATGTGGGGTGTCATAGGAGCATACTCCCTAACAGCCTCTTGCCCTCTAAATCCTAAAAGTATATGTGTGAGGATCACTAACCCACAACGTGTCATGTTCATCAGATTCTCTTTCGTCAGCTGTGTGCATGGAATTACCATCACAACTTGCCGATGGCAGACTGACTTCATCTGAAATGCATTTTCCCTCTGCTAAATCACCTTTTAGCTCCCGTGGCCCATCTGTGAAAATTTCATTGTCTTCCTTACGTGTTACTAAGTTAATTGTGCCCTTAGTGTTCTCTGCACACTATGCGATTGGATTTTTGACCACAGTTCTAGTGGTCCAGTCCATGATCAACACTCTACTTGAGAGTATGTCATTACAGATTATACAAACTGACGACAACCATCCGATGACAATTGAATTCACCCAGAAGCCACTTCTTCTGTTGCTTAGCGACACTAAGACTCGGTTTTCTACCTTTTTCCTTTTTGCCCCACAAGTGAGAATTAATGATATTCCTTGTACAGATAGCTAGCTAATTTACTACCATTTTCCCCCAGTTTTGCATGGAAAGACATCGAAAGTGCTGTCACTTCTGATACAGAGTCCAGTCATGCTCATCTTAATTCCTTCCACAGCTATCTCAGTGAGGAGACACCGATTGTCTGCCTTTTTAGACAACTTCAGGTCATCGCAGTACTGGTCACTGTTGTCTTGAGCTTGTTATTGTTTGTAAAAACATTGCATATGTGATATCCCCCTACTGGGGCATCTCCTGCAATATCTCATTGTCCTTGGTCGTTCACTTGTGTGATCTCGCGCACCTCCACCTGACATGGGGCCAGTGGTGGTGAAACTCCATTACTCTCATGGCTTCTGTCATTATGCGATGCTTGCACTTTGTGTAGGGTCCTGAACTAATTACTCAAACTGATTTTTGGAGAAAGCATTGCACTGAATACAGTTTCTGGCGTTAGATGTTTGCCATCATATCAACTGTAGATTGAAGTCACCACCAACTATAACTGTATGAGTTGGTTACATTTTGAATTAAGACCCAAATTTTCCTTGAATTAAATCTTCTGAGTCTGACAGTTGGTAAACGAAACGAATTTATTCGCATTGATGAGTATTACCACTACCCATACTAATCCACAGCAACCAGCTACTTCAGTTTCGCTACAAGAACAGCAATGAACTCACCACCACCACCACCACCACCACCACCACCACCTCACCACCTGAATTTAATTTATCCTTTCTGAAAACCATCAGTTCCTTGGCAAAAACTTTGGCTGAACTTATTTGCAACCTGACCAACTTTCAGTATCTGTAATGATTCCTACTTCAATGCTTTGTGTGAGCAGTTATAGTTCTGTTTCTATCCTAACACAACAGAAACAATTTTCAACTATGATACTGATGTTTCTGAGGTCAACCCATGTCCTGTGTTTGGTTTGCATCTTTTGTGACTGAACAATTTTCCAAAGACCCCTAACCTCCAAAACCACTCAGTCCACTCTGCACAGCCCCTACTACCTGTGTGGCTACCTGCTTTGTGCAATGGACCCTTGATCTATAAAACAGATCCCAACACCTCTCCACTGAATGGCGCAAGACATGGAATCTGTGTTATCAGGTGGGGAATTGTAGGATTCCCCTTGATAGATCAGGAGTGCACTACACAAAGGAAATAGGTGCAATGGTGGTTTCTTAGGCTAGGCCGTAGTTTGAGGTACTCTGATGAATACTCACCCGTCGATATGCAGATAGCAAAATCAGACCACGTTCAGAGGAAAGACACTTTGACTGTCAAAATTTTGTCAGTGAATTGTCGAAGTGTTTGTAACAAAGTTCCCAAATTTACTGCCCCCTAGGGAAGTTCTCGTGCTCAGATTATCCTTGAGACCGAGAGCTGCTGAAACCTGATGTCAAAAGCTCTGAGATATTTAGCGAGTCATCAGATGTGTATCAGAAAGACAAATTAGATGCCATAGGAGTAGGATGTTCACTGCAATTGACAAAAATATTGTCTTTGTTGAAGTTGAAATTGAGTGTGACAGTGACGTTATCTGGTTCTGTATAACAGGTCTACATGAAATCAAGTTAATTGTTGGATGTTTTGTCCGGCCACTCAATTCTGCTGTGACAGTTTTAGGGTCATTCAAAAAAGTGTATGGTCAGTAGTGTGTAAATACCCAGATCATGCAGCACTAGTTGGAGGTGACTTTAACCTACCGAGTGTAGACTAGGCATCTATAGATTCTGTCTTGGGCAACTAGCTCAACAGCCCACACGCAGTGGAAATATTGTATAGACTCTGTAGCTACAAACAGGCCTGACATTAATGATCATGATGTCATCATATTGACTATGTTTACTAAAATTAATAAATTAGCCGAGGGTGCTAGGAGAAAAATTCTGTTAGAAAGAGCAAATATGCAGTTGTTAGCATCTCCCTTAGGCAACGAATGGGCATCATTTAGTTCCAGTATGTGTGATGTAGAGGAATTCTGGGCAAAGTTTAAACAGATTGTAAATCGTGCTCTGGAGAAGTATGTGCCTAGCAAGTGGATTAAGGACAGAGCAGACCCACCATGGTTTAACATTGAAGTTTGGAGAATGCTGAGGAAGCAAAGGCTGTTGCACTCTCGGTTAAAACAAGAATGCACAAATGATGACCGGCAAAGATTAGTAAGATTCGTGTGGCTGCAAAAAGATATATGCATGAAGCATATAAAAACTACCACTGTACTACCATAGCACAAGATCTGGCCAATAACCTAAGAAAATTCTGGTCCTGTATAAAATCGCTAACTGGGTCTCAGGCTGTTATCCAGTCACTTGTTGACCAGTCTGGTGTGGCAGCAGAAGACAACAAAAAGAAAACCCTGTTTAAGAAATCGTTCACACAGGAGGATTGTACAAACATATTGTCATTTGACCATTACACAGACTCCTGTGTGGGTGACATAGTAATAGGCATCCCCGGCATAGAGTAACAACTATAATAGCTGAAATCAGATAAGCTGCCAGGTCCGGATAGAATCCAAATTCCATTTTCCAAAAAGTACTGAGCTGCATTGGCCCTTAATTAGCGTGCATTTATCTCTCACAAAGTTCCAAGTGATTGGAAAAAAGCACAGGTGACTCCTGTGTATAAGAAGGGTAAAAGAACAGACCCACAAAATTACAGATCAATATCCTTAACAGGAGTTTGCTGCAGAGTTCTTGAACATATTCTGAGTTCAGATATCATAAATGTCCTTGAGACCAAAAAGCTTATGTCCACGAATAAGCATTGCTTGTGCGAAACTCAGCTTACCATACCATATTTCTAGGTTTCCAAAAAGCATTTGACACGCTGTTCCACTGCAGGCTGTTAACAAAGTTACAAGCATATGGAATGTGTTCCCAGATATGTGAGTGGCTTGAAAACTACCTAAATAATAGATTCCAGCATGTTGCCATCGACGGCAAGTGTTCATCAGAGACAAGGGTCCCAAGGAAGTGGGATAGGACCACTATTATTTTCTGTATACATAAATTATCTGGTGGACAAGGTGGGCAGCAATCTGCGGCTGTTTGCTGATGATGCTGTGGTGTATGGGAAGCTGTCATCACTAAGTGACTAAAGCAGCATACAAGATGACTTAGACAAAATTTCTAGTTGGTGTGATTAATAGCAACTACCTCTAAATTAAATTTAAAAAAAAAGTAAGTTAATGCAGATGAGTAGGAAAAAAACTGCAATTTTCGAATACAGCATTAGTGATCTACTCGATACAGTTATATTGTTTAAATATCAAAGTGTAATGCTGCAGAGTGATATGAAATGGAATGAGCACATAAAGCTTGTTGTAGGGAAGGCGAATGGTCGACATCCGTTTATATGGAATTCTTGAGTAATTCTCGAGTGTTGGGGAACTGCACTAGGGCAGATTAAAGGAAGACATAAAAGAAATTCCGAGATCAGTTGCTAAGTTGTTTGAACAGGACGCAAGTATTACAGAGATACTTTGGGAACTCAGATGGGAATCCATGGAGTGAAAGTGACATTCTTTCCAAAAAACAGTATTAAGAAAATTTAGAGAACTAGCATTTGAAGCTGACTGCAAAACAAGTCTACTACCACTGATGTGCATTTTGCATAAGGACCACAAAGATAAGAAAAATTAGGACTTATACAGAGGCATATAGACAGCCATTTGTTCCTCGCCCTATTTGCGAGTAGAACAGGAAAGGAAATGATTAATTGTGGCGTGGGATATCCTTCTCCACTCACCATACACTGACTTATGGAGGGTGTATGTTGATGTAAATCTGCTCCCTACACGGTCACTAAACTGTGCGAGACTCTGATTCACTGCTTCGCTCTCTAAAGTTTTTGAACCACCTGATTGTGCTTTGTTTTTGCTGATGGTGCCGACCACAAGTCAATTCAACAACAAAGGACAATGGACAAGAGCTGCTAAGTGCTTTACAGCAAACCATGATTCTCTCTATGTAATAGTTTCCAAGATCTGATTTTTTGAATTTTGAAATTTTAGCAGGACTTAATGGACACCCCATGCTACAAAACCATACATACCATTGCCACAAGGATCACGAAGACAAATTAGACTAATTACAGTGCTCACAGAGGCATTTGAGCAATCATTCTTCACACACTCCATATGTGAATGGGGTAAAATCCTACCAACTGGCTCAATGGGAAGCACTCTCTGCCATGCACTTCACAATTGTTTGCAGAATATTAATGTACTTCCAGATTTATTAATAACTAAAATTCCTATTATTGTCTTCCATTGCACCATTGTACCTTAAACTAATGTTTCACATCATCTTAGAGTATGGTCTGGATATGGATTTTAGAGTCTCAGTTTTCCCATGAACTATGTTATTTACAGTGCACATACTCTGTAGTGTGTGGCTTCCACAGAGAAAGAGACCAGCAGTGCTAGAACTAACACATCTGCTTACCCCCTCCTCCCCTCTCCCCCACCCCCTTCCACCAGTTTAGTTTTTGTACACCACCAGCAAACATTTAGTGTGAGTCAGCTGATGGCCCAACATGTGAGGAAAACCAGGTAACTCTACTGAAACCCCTTCTATCATAGCTTTGTTACCTGATCAGAAAGAAAAGGAGTGAAAAATAAGGAATAACCTCACCACTAAGAAAATTTCAGTTAGCTAAGGAGTTATGGTCCTACAAAAAGAGCAGCTTCAGTGAAGAGAAGGATAAAGTGTGAAAGGGTTTCTCTTGTGACTACACTTGACAGACACTATACCCTCTCCTTTATACTGATAAGCAATAGACTATCTCATACTATGCATGCACTTTATTGGTTACTTTCAGTAATTCATAGCTATCAGAACTCACGTGATACTCTTGTTGATCTGAAGTAGTAATGCAGATAAAAATCTCTTAAGATTCATGAAATTATTAAATAGTTAAATAGCCTAGATGTTATTTCATAGTTCAAGCAATTACAACAATAATTTTCAAGTATTTTAATGGCATGTTTCTCATTTATTTACTTCTTTTCCAGGTCCATGGAGGCTGTAGTTGGATGCATACTGAATCTAACGAGCAGTAGAGATGCAGATTGTTATAAACTGAAAGCAAATGAACTTCTTAATGGATTATTAGCAAAAGTTTATCTACAGATTGCTGAATGTTATTTACAAAATCATTTGATGATAGAAGCTTCTTGTTTTCTACAGCGATCACTGGAAATAAAACCAGGTATTTTGATGCAGAACAGTTTTGTCCACCTGCAAAACAAACAGGAAAAGTGACAGTTGGTAGATAGGCACATAGAGGGAAATATGGCATCTCGAGAGTTCCAGGGGAAGGAATATATTGTTAAGAACTTAAGGAAGTTGCAAGAAACAAGAAATTGTGGAGGGTGAAGATTAGTGCACATGGTGTTGTATGCGCTAGAAAGTTAAACTGCATACATCTAACAGGCTGTAAATAGTCTCCTTACAATTACCAACAAACCACAACACATTAACTGGTTTTGTTGGCCTGAACTAAGTAACCCTCAAATTATGATGTACATCTTGTCTAGATCCCATCTCTGCCATATCCGCACCCACAAGAACAGCAACAGTTTTCTCACTCACTACATTGTGATGGAAGTCCTTGCTGCAGTTGCAACACCATGCTGCATGCAGATCTGATCATCTGATCTCCACCTCGAGCCCGGTTTGCTCGTTGGTGACTTCGGTGAAACAGTAGTAAGAGAAGTTCCTTACTATGATTCATGTAGCTACAGGTGGCCGCTGTGGTGCAGTGACCACGCCCCCTCTCGGCACATGGTCAGTTGCTGCGTGCAGTGTCTTGTCAGTGTCTGTGTGGCCTGTGGCTGTGACATGTGCCCAGCTTATCAACACGCGACCCAGTACGGCAGACCGGATGGCAAACTAGTGGCATCGGTGGTGCTGCAGATGGCAAGAATGCTGGCAGGGAAAGCCAGCCTCTCTGTGAGAAGTTTCACTTTGATGAACAGCAGCACGAGGTGCCATGGCACCTCCACCAATGAAGACATGTGAGCGACAGTGTGGCCCTGGAGTCAACCTGCTGTCCCCTTAGGTAGTAATCTTCTGCTGCTTTGGCACAGGAGAAGGCCCCCAAGTGTTACAGTACTGAGACCCAGGCGAAGGATAAGTACCAGAAGATGACAACGAAATGGCAAAGGCCCAAACTGATGGTAGCTGCTGGCTGGTCCATGTTCCGTCGTCACACAGTGTAGTCCTCTAGTCCCAACAGGTCCTGTTGGATTGCTCATACTTTTATCTGAAATTGATTGGTTTGTATACAAGTCAATAGCTCAGTTGTTATGATGTTGTACCACTTTGGGCCACCTACAGGACAAACAGTATCCTGGCCTAAAAGTGTAGTAATTCCCTGGCTAACCCTGCTGCAGCAACATCTGTGTGGTCTGCCTCAGAATGAATATAGTTCTGTTGCTGCAAGCAGGATGCTGACGTACTGCACCCACCAGCTGCCTCCGTCCTCTGCAGTGCTTTACTACTAGACTTCCACAGAATCACCAGAAACCTTTGAGGCCATTACAGTAGGTAACTGCATCATCTGCAAAAAGTCAAGTTACTATTGATATTGTCTGCAAAGTCATTAATGTACAACACTGGCAAACCTGGCAGTGCTTCACAATTGCTAAATGTGTATGGGAATTGATAAATATCCTAAGCTCCCCCCCCCCCCTCCCCTTTTGTTCTGCCCATATTCTCTTCCTCTCTCTCTTTTTTCATCCCCCCTTCTCCCCCCCCCCCCCCCCCCCCTGTCTGTACATCACCACCTTCCCCTCTCCCTGTCCATCACCTCCTCCCTCCTGTATATATCAGTCCTCTCTTCCCTTCTGTCTATTATCCATATCTCCCTGCCCTCCCCACCCCCTCCCCCAACGTCTATTTCTCTGTCCTCTTACCCCTCTCTCTGATCTCAAGCCTTGTTTATTGTTATTGCAAATCAAACCTTGATTGGGAATTGAAGTCACTGAAAATGAATGGGTAAATTTCGTTGAAAACGTTGGTAGATGTCGTATGAGACACTCCTCTTCTGCTGCTGGATCTGTGAGGGCAGTAGTTTCATTGACAGTATGTAATAAAATTTTAATCAGTGAATTAGTAGGACTACAAAGATTTGGACTATTCAGATTCTGTTGTATTCTAATCATAAGCTGATCAGCCATAAATACGCCCCCTGTTTTATATTAAAATCTATACATTGTTGTTTAAAAAAAATATACACCCTATTTTTGTATTAATTTTTATTAGAGAATCCCATAAAAATTTGAAGTAAATTGCTCAAGAACTTTTCTAGATTTTTCGGAACAATTTTCCGTTTTATATATTACACGCATAGTTATATAATATACATCATTAAAAGAATGTGGCCTTTGTCTGTCCGAATGTTCATTAGAGTATTGTGTAGAAATTTGAAGTAAATCGGGCAAGTATTTTTCAGAAATTTTGGTAACAATGTTTCCTTTTTATATGTTACATACATATTTATATATTGTAGCTTATACACAACTGAATGTTCATTAGAGTATCATGTAAAAATTTTAAGCAGATTGGTCACATATTTTTCAAGATTTTTGGTAACCACGTTAAAACTTCTCTTCATATAGTAGTATAGATGAACAGGCCGAGTCCCAGCACACATCCCATTGGCACACCCTAAGTTTTTACATCTGTTGATGACTCTCCATCTGGGATAACTTTCTGTGTCATCAAAAAAAAAAAAAATCCTCAATCCAGTCACAAATTTATCTTGATACCTCATACGATCATGCTTTTGGTAATAAACATAGGTGGGGTACTTTTGAAAAAATGAGGAATAATGTATTTACCTAACTGCCATGATCAGTTGCTTTCAGTATGGCACGTGAGAAAAGTGCAAGTTGGGTTTCACATGATCAGTGTTTTCAGAATCCATGCTGATTGGCATGAAGGAGGTCATTCTGTTCAAGATGCGTAACTTTGTTTGTGCTCAAAATATGTTGTAAGACTCAACAACAAATGTATGTCAAGGATATTGGACAGCAGTTTTGTGGATCACTTCTGGTACCTTCCTTGTAGACAGGTTTGACCTGTACTTCCTTCCAGGTGCTGGGCAGTTTTCCTAGTTCAAGGAATCTGTGGTAGATTACAGTTAAAAGGGGGACTAACTCAGCCCAAAATTCAGTATAGAATCTGATAGAGATTCCACTAGGCTTTGGAGCTTTGTTCAACTCCAACAATTTTAGCAGTTTTTCAGAACCTCTGACACTGATATCTATCCATCTCTTAACAGGTATGGAGATTAAATTGGGGCAATGCTCCTGGGTTTTCCTTTGTAAAGGAACATTTGAAAATGGAGTTTAAAGCACTTTTGCTTTGCTACCCGCAATATCAGTTCCTGTCTCATTTGTATGTGGACACTAATTTCAGTTCCAGTAACAGCCTTTTACATTTTACCAGAATTTCTTTCGGTTTTGTGAAATACATTTTGAGAGTATTCTGCTGCAGTAGTCACTGAATGCTTCTCTCATTGATCTCTTCACAGCTAAACAAATTTCGTTCAGCATCTCTCTGTCTGTACCCCTATGTTTTGTCTTACACTTTTTATGCAGTAGTCAGTTCTTTAGAAGTTTCTGTACAGTGAGTATGTACCATGAAGGGACCCTACCATCATGAACTGTTCTACTGGGTACATATCTGTCCAGTGCATGGTCAACTATTTTTTAAACATGAGCCATAGTCACGTCCGGCCATCCTGATTTAGGTTTTCCGTGATTTCCCTACATCACTTCAGGCAAATGCCGGGATGGTTCCTTTGAAAGGGCATGGCCGATTTCCTTCCCCATCCTTCCCTAATCTGAGCTTGTGCTCCGTCTCTAATTACCTTGTTGTCGACGGGACGTTAAACACTAATTTCCTCCTCCTCCTCCTCCTCCTCCATGAGCCATAGTCCCTCTACAATCTACATGCTCCTGTCCTGTGATAAAAGTTTCAAGTTCCTCATTATGATACGACATAACTGTTTTACTGTTTTTGTTATCTAGTTTACTGAACAGATATATCTTTCTGCTTGTTTTAGCTGCCCTTTTTACATCAGTAATCATTGTGCCATAAATGCCTCAGGGTCACTGATAACCAGTTTTGATGTGGACGTTCTCAAAGAGACCAGGTCTATTTGTTGCCATTCAATTGTTAAAATAAAAAAAAATAATAATAAAAAATAAAAAAAAATAAAAAACCTTGTTGCGCTCCACATACAGCTACCTGAGTACAGGTTCTGGATATGTAGTACACGCCTGACCAATTTTGGGGTGCTGTACAGATCTTAACCATTTGGGATAAGTCTGGAAAGTCACAGCCCAGCTTGTCTCAGAATTTCAAGTACCTGGTCCAAGTCTTCCACTCGTCTCAGAACCAGATCTATTCTCGGGACAGTCTGCAGATTGTGAGATTCATTGAAACTCTAGCAAGTCTGGTATTTTAATCTGCCAGGAAGTTTCATATCAGCGCACACTCCGCTGCAGAGTGAAAATCTCATTCTGGAGATGTGATAATGTTTTTATGTCACAAGCTGCACATACGAGCTGCCATATAGTATGATGAGACGGGATTTCTTTATCATAGAGCACATGGTGTGAGTATAAGCTGTTTCAAAAATGAGCAAATTGAGTCATCATTTTAGCTATGATTTGTTGTAATAAAATGAAGACAACTACATATCAGCACATAAAGGCTTCCTCTATTTGATGTTTTTACTGTTGTAATTTGTGTGCTATGAAAGTATACCATTTAAGAGCAAGGGCACAATGATGATACATCAAAAGTGTGTCATTTTGATACAATTTCTCATAGTAATGACATCTATAGATATAATCCGTAGGTAGTGTATACCATATACAGAGGCCAAGTTGAATTTGTAGCTAAGTTGATAGCATTGTGAACTGTAAAGCATGTGACAGTAGGTTTCTATCTACTTCCTTCTACCTCATTTTGTTTTCTAAAAGATTCTGGGTATTTCTGATTACTGTATCTGATGTTACTTATTGTACATAATATATTTGTTCCAATTCGTATTACAAAGACCACTGACTGGAACATTTACCCAGCAGCCACAACTCTAAATGCTGCCAATCTATGTCAGAAAGTAAACCTAAGCTATGCACTGAAAATTTTTGCTATATATTTTTTTAAGGCCTTCATTGCATTTGTATCTTGTCTGTTTTCTGTTATGGTGCACAGCTTTGAAAAAATCTCCTCCCCCACTCAAATGAAATTATGGAACAAATCTCGATCTATATGGTGAAGTACATTACTTCAGAGTGATTGTAATCTGTGTAACATTGAGAATATGGGTATTACGTGTGTGCAAGCTGACATTATACAGTATAACTACATTCAGTTTAAAACAAAAAATGGGATGAAGATTCAGTTGAGTTAAAGAATGACTTCTACTAGTATATGCGTTGCACAGCACTACTTACTGTTCAAGGCATTGATGATTCCAGAATCGTCTTCGCGATTTCCTCCACTGTTCTTTGACAGTTGCTAACAGGGTTAACGCAGCTATTTTGTGCGCATCCATTTTCACAAGGAGACGTCCATTAATTACATGAAGGGTTTTTTATTTTCATTTGGACCCCCGCCCCTCCTCCCCAATTGGTGGCATGTGGTTGGACCCCTCCTCTGTACCCCTCATGTCAGATTTACCCTGTAGTCGGGTAACGTATCTAAAAATTACTTTTTAAAATTTGTTTTAAACATTAATTGAAACACTTTAATAGAAATTTATTTTATGTAGAAAGTGTATTAAACAATGTTTTAACACATATCCAAAAATATTTTGTTGTTAACACACCAACTATGAGTAGTATGAAAAGGGACATGCAAATAGAGACATGCACAAAAAGGCTACACAAAAATGGTATTAACTGTTTTGACAGATTCTTAAAAAGTTGACCTTTTATTAATATATCATACACATTAATGTCATTGAACCTTTACTTACTTTGCAGATGAAAGACAAGAATGTTTGTACCTTCCTTTGAACAATATAATTACACAGTTTTTCAGTATCTTGATTTGTATAATCACTCTGAGAATTCTTACTGATGAATTTCGTCCTAGCTTCCTTCCACAGATGATTAACTTCTTGCTTGCACGTGTGTTCCGACTTGTCGGCATGCTGTTTAACATACACATTGTAAAAGTCAATTTTCTCCAGCACTACTTCAGACATTAGTCAAGTCTATGCTGCGTCATGTTGCGGCACTTCTGCATGCTGCAGGGGCCCTACCGATATTAGGCAGGTGTACCAGTTTCTTTGGCTCTTCAGCGTAGAATGACTGATCTTCAGGGTGGATTCCTGTTATTGTCACAGCCTAAGAGGGAACTGCTATCAAGCTGCAGAGGCGAGCAGTGTAATTTTTAAGAAATGACTATATTGATCAAAGACATGGTTGCTCCTGCATTGACTTGGAAAATTATACTCCACTACTGAAATATGAAGGAAAACGTGCACACATCTAATTTTTAGCTGAATGATCACATTTACACTACTGCCTGCATTTACTGGCCGTATCTCAGTTTTACTCTTCAGATTCTTTTTGCATAATTTATTTCAATGTATAAATACTAAGAGGCACAAAAAAAACCTCCCCTATGATGCCAGCAACTCTTTTTTGAGCTGCAGGGCTGTCATTAAATCCATAAGAGTATGAGGGGGTGGAGATCTCTTCTGAACAGCATGTTGCAAGGCATCCCATATATGCTCAATAATGTTCGTGTCTGGAGAGTTTTGTGGCCAGTCGAAGTGTTTAAACTCAGAAGAGTGTTCCTGGAGCCACTCTATAGCAATACTGGACGTGTGGGGTGCTGCATTGTCCTGCTCAAATTGCCCAAGTCTGTCGAAATGCACAGTGGACATGAATGGATGCAGGTGATCAGACAGGATGCTTATGTATGTCTCACCTGTCAGAGTTGTATCTAGATGTATCAGGGGTTACATATCACTCCAACTGCACATGCCCCACACCATTACAGAGCGTCCACCAGCTTGAACAGCCCCTGCTGACGTGAAGGTCCATGGATTCATGAGGGTATCTCCATTCCCGTAAACTTCCATCTGCTCAATATAATTTGAAATGAGCCTCTTCCAACCAGGCAACATGTTTTCAGTCATCGACAGTCCAATGTCAGTGTTGATGGGCCCAGGCGAGACATAAAGCTTCGTTTCACGCAGTCATCAAGGGTACACAAGTGGGCCTTTGGCTCCAAAAGCCCATATCAATTATGTTTCATTGAATGGTTCGCACGCTGACACTTGTTGATGGCGCAGCATTGAAATCTGCAGCAATTTGCAGAATGGTTGCTTTTCTGTCACATTGAACAATTCTCTTCAGTCATTGTTGGTCCTGTTCTTGCATGATCTTTTCCTGGCCGGAGTGATTTTGAAGATTTGATGTTTTACTGAATTCCTGAGATGATATGTCCCATCGCTGGTGGGCCGACTATAACACCCTCGTTAAGACTCACTTATATCTTGATAACCTGCCATTTTAGCAGCAGTAACCAATCGTAACAACTACGCCATCACCTGTTGTCTCATATAGGCGTTGCTGACCACAGTGCCATATTCTGCCTGTTTACATATCTCTGTATTTCAGTACAAATACCTATACCAGTTTCTTTGGCACTTAAGTGTAGATGCAGAGTATAAAGCATTCAATAGACACCTGCAGTTAAGTAATAAAGGGACATGATATGGTGAACGCACTTTACATGGATGCCTTAACAGCATTTGGATTTTCGTTTTGTGACTCAGCAAATTTAGTACCTCGGAACATTCCATTCTAAGAATTACACAAATTGAGTAACACATATGCTGATCTGCACTGTACAGTGAACTTCCATTCATATATCTCAATTAAGCAGTGTCCAGCCTGTTTCTGGTATCCCAGTCCAGTGAATTTGGAAGCCCACTTGAGGTGGCCAATAGGTAGTGGCAGTACCTGTGAAGTGTTACAGTGGCCAGATAATGCCCTCCATACTTCTTCATGTGAATGCTGCAGCCAGTATCTCTCACCGTGGCTGAGATAAATATGGCTCCATGGTCAGCGATCCATCAACCTGTTGCTAGTTTCTGTTGTATATTTATAGCCATCTTTACTGACTCCTGATTGTCTGTACTACATATTAGATTGTCTTGGTTACTCAGTTGACCACTCTGTGGAATCTGTTCGCTTTTTATTCATTTGTCTGTCTCATGTTGTCAGCATGAATGTCTCACCTAGAACACTTGTTCATTTTTTCTGTTGACCTCTGATGGCGTCTCAAAGGGACATAGCAACATATAAGACGAACAGTTTGCTATTAAGAATGCCACTATCAAGACACAGTTTGGAACATTTAGGATTTATGGTCATGACTTGAAGAACTGTTAACTGGGGTCACTAGAGTAAAATGCTTTTTGAAACTGGATCTAGCAGATGATTATCTCAGGGTCCCATTAAACCAAATCAGCAGCAGCCAGCTGGAATAACCAGTTCCCCATTAATGTTTCAGAGTTTTAACAAACAGCTGGCATCATCGTGTTCCTTTCTGGGTACATTATTTAAATGACATCATCACAAGTGCCAATCAGGAAGAATGTAAATGAAAATCTTGAACACGTTTTCAACAACTTGCAAGATTCTCCTTGAAATGCAGACCGTCTAAGAACACATTTTTGTGCCCAGAAACCAAGTAGTTGGGGCACATTGTGTACACAACAGGGATCTGTCCAATTTCCAAACACTTAAAAAAAACTAGATAGTAGTAGTAGTAGTTGTTGTTGTTGTTGTTGTTGTGGTCGTGGTAGCTATACTCATCCGTAGATCTCTTTTTACAAGGATATAGGACACGTCAAAGTATTTACAGGTTTAGACCAATTTAAAATAAGCTAATTCGTATTCATATTAACTTCTAGTTGAGACATCATTAGATTTACTCCTGGTATACAATACTTTTTTTTGCAAATAACCTATTAAGTAATGTAATGCCACACTGTTCACTCGTGTCTCACTATCAGTCACTGGGCATGCTATATACACATTGTTTCATAACCCTTCACTCACTACACACAAAACCACACACACACTGGTGATCTCTGGGCCATTTTCTGCACCGCAACTTCCAATTTACTATCCCGAAAAACTGAGTGAGCATCCCTCTATAATGAGTGAGATGTTGAGCTCAGAAAGAGGAAGAGATGTTAGTACTGTGCTATGCATAACTTGGGGGTTTGTTTTTCTAGAAAAGGAAAGAAGAAGGAAAATAACCTATTGTAAAGGTATTATGTGGAACGTTGGATATTTTATAATCGTTATTATTATTTATTTCTATAACATTTTTTCTTATCAAACCCCTACTCTGTTTTATCTAAGTAATCCTTCAATGTATAAAATGTATTGCATAACAAGTACTTTTTAGCTGCCTTTTTAAATTTTTGCAATTTCTTTAATCTCTTTCGGTAATTTATTATACAGTTTTATTCCTTGGTAGAAAATGCTGTTTTATGTTTATTTTTTATTGGTAAATGTAAGTTGAGTCTAGCTCTTGTTCGATGGTCATGGTCAGAAGCTGTTTGTGCAGTAATTACCAATGTTATTTTTTATGTGTACGACTGACTGGTAAATGTATTCACACAGAGCAGCTAAAATCCCGAGTGTTTTGAACAGATCTTTACAATGAGCTCAACTAGTATTTTTGGTTATTATTCTTATGGCTCTTTTCTGGAGTTTGAAAATTGTGTTCATATTTTGTGCATTTGTTCCCCAAAAAAGAATGCCATAGCTAAGAATTGAGTGTACATATGAATAGTATGTAACTAAAAGACACTGCATGTTACAGACTGATGATAGGATTCTAAGGGCATAACATGCTGATGACATTCTGTTTGCAAGTACCTTTGTGTGTTCACACCACTTCAACTGAGAATCAATATTCATTCCTAGAAATTTTGCATTTGGTACACAGTCTGTCATTTTCCCTCTTCAAACTGAAATTTCTTTATGTTCAATGTCACTTTATTGGTTATTGACCAATCGTAAACTTCTTTGAGAGTTTCATTTGCTTTCTCTATGTTGCTGTCATCAGCGAAGAGAATTTTTTCACCATGACTAACACTACTGGGAAAGTCATTGATGTATATCAGGAATAGTATTGGTCCTAATATGCTACGTTGTTGAACCCCTATATTAATGTATTTTGGTTCTGATAAGTGTTTTACTAAATGTTTAGATCTGTTTGAAGTATGTGTTATCTCTACTCTTTGTACCCTATCTGCTAGGTATGATCGAAACCAGTCATTAGCTACCCCTCTTATGCCTAATGCTTATAATTTATTTAATAGAATCTTATGGTCAACTGTATCAAGGGCCTTAGACAGATCCAAAAAATGCCTGTGACACACTCATCTTTGTCAAGAGTATCAAGTACAACTTTTTTGAGTTCTTCTATGGCTGACTCCGTATTTTTGCCACTTCGGAAACAAAACTGTGGTTCGCTTTAAAAGATTGTATTTATTCAGGTAATTCATTAATCTGTCTTAATAATTGCTTCTATTATTTTTGAGAATGGTGACAGCAGGGAAATGGGCCAGTAATGTTCTATGTCTTCTGCATATCCTTCCTGATGCAAAGGTACAACTCTTGCCTGTTTTAACAGCTCTGGAAATGTCCCTGATGTAAAGGATCCATTTATCATAGTTGGTAATGGGCCTCGTATAATCTCTATGCATTGTTTCAGTACACACATCGGTACTTCATCTAAGCCTACTGACTTTTTATTTTTAAGTTTTTGAACAGTTTTATTGACTTCATTCTCTGTGGTTGTAAGTAACATCATTGTATTTAGTGCAACATTACTTACAGGTGTTATATTAGTTTTGGGGAGTTTTTGCTGTAACTTCTCTGCAACACTTGAAAAATGCTCATTTACATAGTTTGCTAAGTGTTGCAAATCATTTATTACCTTATCGCACTCCCTTAGCAAGATGTTATTCTGTGTTTGTTTGCCTCTCCCTGTTTCCTTTATTATAACATCCCAGACTGCTTTGTTTTTATTCTCTGCATTATATATTATTTTGTCATTAAATGACTTTTTTGCAGCAATCAGCACCTTCCTATAGATCTTTTTTATCTATGGTAGAAATTTAAGAATTCTGGATCATTGTGACTCTTTTTCATGGAACTGAGGTATTTAAGTGTTTGGGAGGACTTCTTAATGCCTGCTGTTGTCCATCTGTTTTTGTGAGATGTTGATACAGACATGTATCCTTGTGGAAATGCCTTTTCAAAGTTCAATTTAAATAATGTGGAGAATTTAGAGAATTTCATACTCACATTGGTTTCCTTACACACTTCATCCCAGCTTTGTTTTGCTAGTTCTTTTGAAAGATCTTTTATTTTGATTTCTGATAGATGTCGTTTGTTGGCTTGTAGTTTAGGGAATGATTTGATGCCTGATTGTACTATTGTTATTATTTTACAGCTACATCACATTTTTACCTGTCCATATTTGTGGCGACATGGTCAATTACTGATGCAGTCATTATAGTAACCCTTGTTGCACTATTAACCAATAGGGACATGCCAAAACTTTGAAGGATATTTATGAGGGTGCTGCTGGATTCATTTATGATATTAGTGTTGATGTTAGTGTCCCCACCCAGAATTATGTTGACCTTCGTACTTGAGACTTTATCTAGAACTTCTGTTAATTTATTGAAAAAAGTGTCCACACTACCACTGGGAGATCTATACACACACAAAATGATTAATTTCTTGGTGATATCAAGCCCTGTTAATTCAATAGCTGATATTTCAAAGTGTTTGTCTTCACGTACTGTACTGAGGTTAGGTCTTGATTTGAACTTACAACACTACTGTCTGCTACTGTTATATCATAACTTTAAAGTTGGAGTCAGGTCGTGAAATAAAACTATCTTATTAAAGCAATTATGGTATAAAGCAACAGAGCAGTGTTACCCTCTGAGAGGAATTTTGTTATGTTGACCGGGTTGTACCTAACGGAGGTGGCTTATCGGAAGTGAAAGTCAGAATTACATAAATATTTCAGTAACAAACAATATTTTACCTAGCTACATTGTCCAAAGAATAAAGAAAATGGTTGCCAGCCTAATTAGGCAAGAGAATGATTGACTTTCTTGTTCAAGAAAGTAGGTATGAGTAACTTTTAACGGACAAACACAACCTATACTTTGCCACACGTGAGTGTAATGAACTGTGGCACCTGAAGACAATATGTTCACGTTAAGTTTGGAGGTAACAGATCAGAACAAACTATTTGCATAAATATAACAGATAAAACATACTATTACCTTGAGGACTTAGTCAAACTGAATGGTCTCAATAACACTACTATTAATATTCACTGTAGAATTGTAAATTGGACATAGGTTTAGTATTACTTTTCAAACAAATTCCTATCTGACATGAAATATGGATATGGTTCACAGCAAATTTAGTTACTGCACATAGATTAATTCTCTCACTACCAAACACGTTTCTACTTAGAATGAAAATTAAATGGAGTTCACTAACAAATTACTTCTCGCTGTCCTTTTAATAAAGAAGTTACTGTTTTCATAGATAGTGGTTTTTCTGTTACTTGTTACCTAGCACAAACACAATAGGCAAACTGTTGATCCTGTTACAACATTAATATGCACTTTTAATACACAGGAGGAATCCAATATTGTACAGAATTTGACTTGAATAGCAAGAGTAATTAAAACTTTCTTTAATTAACTAACTTGGTGCATTTGAACTACTTTCTATGGAGGGGGCCCTTAATCTTGACCTCTGTAGCAGAGCAAAGTAAACACATTTTCAATACCCTAGAGAAACAAGTACTTAGCAAGCATGAACATATAACTCTCAACAGTTGCAGTTCTGAACTTTTACTGCAGTGAAACACAAATTTGAGATATTCGTAAGATCCTTTCAACAAACAATATTAATTTTAGCACACTCTATTGCCATATTAATTTTAATATGCCTTCAATAAAGGACACACGACAAACACTTTAGCGTGGGAGGGACCCTAAGTGGATATGTGACTAAGGATAAATCATGGTAGGTGCAAGAGTTCAGTCAAATTTTACCTTATATTTGGGTACACTATAACATCATAT
Organism: Schistocerca americana; assembly: GCF_021461395.2. Classification (NCBI taxonomy): domain Eukaryota; kingdom Metazoa; phylum Arthropoda; class Insecta; order Orthoptera; family Acrididae; genus Schistocerca; species Schistocerca americana. Next base: position 374,938,034 of record NC_060130.1, on the reverse strand, counting down.
GAGCTGATCCTTCACTGTGCATTAGTATAGTGTTCCATTACAGTGATTGTGCAATGTGGTGGCGATTGCATGTTGGTAGGTGGATTTGCAGGTAGAATTGCTGAACTCTGTCATTTCTTGGTAGCGATGATGATACCAATTCCAGAATAGTTCCAGCTCTTTATCCATCCATCCGAGGCATTGGAAAGCGTCAGGAAAAGCCTCTCTCGGAACCAGCACAATACACAACTTTTACATGAGCAGTTGATAGTTTGGTAGCTTGTCCCTGACTGACTCTTTGTTCCACCTTTTCTACCTAGGCCAACCACAATTTGCGTGCACTACACAGTTCCGTTCCCAAGGGGAACCACAACACCTTTCACATACAAAATAACTAAGAACCCTAAGTGAAGATCAGCAGGTTACATAACAGCAAACAGTCATTTTAAATAAAACGAACATTTGCATATATTGGTAGTTCTACACAAAATTATTTAAATAAAATTATTTAATTTTAAAGATAACCAAAGAGATTATATGAGGAAGACAAAAGATCATTTGCTCATATTGTACATATTACAGAGATTACACTTCATTACAGTACCGAATTAATCATACACTAATTACAGAAGTTCAACGATGGGATGTTGAACAAAATAGAAATCTATATGAATCAACAAAAGGTATGTAGTGTGTAAGCTATGGTGTTACAAACTGTGCTCCTTTTCTGATATAAATGCATTTTGCTCTTTCGTACAATATTAATACTACATGTTGGATTTCTGTGTCTCTACACCAGTGCGCAGTAACACAAACTACTGTGCAGTTCAAAGACTGGAGCTCAACTTCTAATAGTTGTATTTTATTTTTTATTGAGTGCATGTTTTGATGGAGTATTGTTAAGTCTGTGAAATGCCTCTTGTTAATCTTTCCAGTGGTTTGTTTTTCTTTGTGACATCTGGTATGTGTGGTATTAGGAGTGTTAAAATCTCTATTGTGAGTGATTGTTTCAGTATTTTTTAAACTGCTGGAGATACTCTTTAGGCAGGGGAACCTGTTGTCTGGATTTATCCTAAAAAAGACTTACTTTTCCTACCCATGACGACAGGTATTTGACCATGTGTGGCCCGAGAACCACCCCCATATACTTTCATGAATCGGCTGTACCAATCTTCCCTTCCCAGTCCTGTTTAGGTGTAGGCCATGCCTAGTGAAACCCCATCTGCTGATAGTCCCGGTGGGCACCAGAGAAACATGAGCAAAGTTGGTTGCCCTCAGAGCCATTCCCAACCCCATATTGATTCACCCAACAACTCCATCAAGGTGTGGTCGATCATGATGCTGGAACAGCTCAACAAAGTGTATGTTGGTATCATGAGTCAGGGAAGCTATCTTGTCCAGGTCACCACCTATGTCATATGCCCCATCCCTGTCCAAACTGTTTCCCACTCCACCCACTATCACTACATGGTCCTCTTTTGTAAAGTCCTTACATAAAGACCCTAAGTCCTATCACGTGACTTAGCGTGCATTTGGCTTGAAGATACTGGTGGCCTGGTACGTTGCCCCTAAACTTTCCTGTAACTGAGGGCCTACACCTCGCCCATGGCTACTACTTAGTGCAGAACTTTCTTCTTCCAAACAATTTCTACATTTCTAGGCTCCTTGGCCTCGGGTGAAGTGTGCTACACATTTCCTGCTCCTCATTCTACCTGAGGCTCTTCTCCACTTAAATCTGACAGTGGTAGATACCTGTTTTTGGTATTGATGATGAAACTGTCAGATCGTGTTCTCTTTCTTCCTGTCCTCCTACCAGCTGCCAGTTCCCAACCACCCTCCTTCCCCTTATCTCCATTGATCCTTATCAGTTCCTTCCTTTCTTCCTCCAGCTGTGCCTGAAGGGCACAGATTTTCCTTTCCTGTTCCCCAGTCCAAATGTTCCTACTGCATACTCTGCAGTTCCAGAAGAGAGCCTCTTCTGTTCTCCCAACATTCTCCCAACCCCCCCCCCCCCCCCCCAGTGAAAATATTTCCTTCAAGATTGGCAACAAATCCCTCTACTCACTACACTATGACAGCTCCCACATTTCTTACTCACTGTCAGTTTCAAAAGAATAATTAAGTTTAAAGAATGTTTAAATGTGTCAAGGATGCGAGATTAGCTGTATGTAAACAAAAAATGACACAAAGGTCTTATGTGCAGCTTTGGAAAATTTACATTATCAAGCATGTTTAGTCAGCTTTTTAAATGTTTATAACTTGGAAAATTTAGGCCTAGATTGCATCTATCTAACTAGTAAACAATACAAAATGTGTTAGTTAAACACAATTTAGAAACATTTGATTACATTCTTATTGAGACTATAGACACCGATGAAACTAGTAGCTGTCTTTTTGTAACGAATTTTGCACTATCAAAAAACTTGGATACAATTTTTTGTGTTTATGTCACACAAAATTTCGAATTATGTCATGATTATCGGGACTTCAGCTAAAACAAAGCTTTTTCAAAAACAAGCTCTGCTGGCATGCTAATATTCAGTTTTGTGACAAGAACGGACACTATAGCAAGTATACGAAACAAAGATAATTTGAATTTGACACTATTTCCTGTTAAATAAGTTCTTTTAGCGGACAAAGAAAATACCTGTGATCTCACTGGGCCATCTCATAAACGATCATCACCACAGAACATAAAAGATCTCCTGTCATTCATGGACAAATCAAATAGTTGCATTAAATTCATCCCAGTTGCATGAACAGCATCATCTCCACCAAACTGCTACTGCTAAAAGGATGCTCTGTCTTTGAGGTTCACAGAATGCAAAAACGGACAGCTGATGTAAACAAGTGTTGCTCTCAGGTCTGTATTTAGTGCATTTCATATCTGGGAAATCATCCATAGCTACATATAGCCACAAACTTTTTTTGAGTAGTGGTCTCCTATTGTGAACTGGACAGATCAAACCACCATATTGCTTCCTCCTCAAATACTCTGACTCACTATATTAATTCCCAAATTGAAAAAGAGACAGTACCAATTATTTTCTCACAAAACTAAAATCCACTGACATTTTCATGCCATAGAGCAGTGATAGTCAACTGGGTCCGTACTGCCCACTAGTCGGTGTTCCAGCTTTCGTGGTGGAGGGTAGGCAGTCGGGGTTGAGCTTTTCATAAAATTTTAACATAAAATATTGGATAAATAATTATTATTATATGCTTTAATTTGCTGCAGCTCTGCTTTATGGATTTTATAACATGAAGTTACTTTTTTACTTCATAGGTTATCATTACTGTAGAACTGGTGCCTGGTTAAAAATATTTGCTGCTAACAGAGATACAAAAGTGGCCAGTAGGTAAAAAGGTAGATCACCCCTGACGTAGAGTTTAATCTCTTCATAGAAAACTAGTAGCTGCTTGATGTTTTTAACCATGCCAGAGATGCACCAGAATGAATGGCTTAGCATCTTCAGTGGTGGACTGTCATCTTAGTGGATCACAATTATGAAATTCGTTATCATCTCATGTGTTGTCTTTCCTGTAGGGAGAACAGAACACATCATTCAGGGAACATTGAATGTGTGAAAAATTTCCCTAAGATTGCTCTACAGAGAGATCAGAATCCACCACTGTAGAAAGTCCACCAGTTTGTACATTGGGAATGGCCATTGTCAAAAAGACATATAAGAGACGTAGTTGTCGACTAGTATTTTTAACTTTTACATGCAACACAGTGTTGTTCTACTTGTCACCCTCCAGTGTGTGTTGGGTAGCAATGTTTCCGTTATTATAAGGGACGCTATTCAGTGAAAACATCAGTGATATTTGGGTGTTACCCATACAAAGCAGTAGGCTAGCTGGTGTTGGCCACACAATAATAATGGTGCAAATGGCTGACCTGAGAATGTTAAATTCATGTTTAGCACCAAGCAATAGCATAGCTTGTCCCACCAAGGCCATGGGAAAAAAATTTCATGTAGTTTTTGTCAGTCCAGCCCCAATGGATGGTGTTCTCTTGAACTTACCCTATGTCATCTCCATGATGTATTTTTTTTTTTAAAAAGAAAGAAAGCCACTATCCATGCTGATAGTTGCCAGCTGTCTGGCTACTATCTTCACATCACCACTCTCCAAGTCTCCAGCAATATGTTTTCCTTTTCCCTGTATGCCCATTTGCAGGGCCCATCCCACACAGGACTCTAATCCCAACTGCACCTGTACCATCAACTCACTGCATCATCTGAGGCTGACACATCTCAGTCTCAGTGATGCCAGGGTCTCAGAATGTTGTTCTCCAACTGATGTGCAGCTAGAACAACTAGCCTGGAGTAGCAATAATGGAAATATGAAGTGTAATAATCACTTAGGCCTAGTAGGACTTAAATGACAGGCTTTGTTTCATTGGTAGGATACTGGGCAACTACAGTTTGTCTACATGAGAGATTTCTTACAGTACATGTAAAGCTTATATGGAATATTACTATCATGTAGAATATATGCAAAGAAGACTGGTATGTGGATGTGCTCAATAGTGTTTGTCTTTTAGGAAAGAGTAACTAAAGTGCTGGAAGAACTCAGCTGGTAGACACTTGAAGAAAGATTCTTACAAATCTCACAAAAACCTATATAGAAAATCCCAAAAACCAGTATTTGGGATAGAATCTTGAATTATTCTTCAGTCATCTACATATCACTTTCATCTAATCTCTGGTGATAAGATTTGTCTAATTACTGCTTCCACAGAGACATGAAAGCACTAATTATTCCCCATGTCCCAAGAGTGGAAAAATGGAAAGAAGCTGCAGTATTTGTTAGAATTAATGTCACTCTGTGCCACATACTTCCATGGTTTTCGAACTAGACATGTAGATCTAGCACTTCATGGCTTAAATGGAACACACACACACACACACACACACACACACACACACACACACACACCATTATTTGTCATTTGCAAATATTTTCTTGTCACTTATTATATAACAGTAAATTGAAGTGTGTTGTTTTGTGCAAGGAAAAAAATACAGATCTGATATCTTTATTGGGTTTGGACAAAATAATACTAGCACCCCGTTGTAAACATATTGTTTCTATGGCTTGTTTCCTGACTCATCTATAACACAATGGCATTGTCTTTTATTTTCATCTTGTTCTGAAACACCTGTGGAATTGTTATGAGTTGCCAAGATATATATGGTTATGTGCTGTACTATCATGATGGACATAGAGGTGTTCACAGGGGACAAATTTTAAAGACCTACATAGCTGAACATTAAGAATCATGAGCTAGTCTTCAAGAGACCATATCCTATACCAGTAGAACTAGAAGAACTGTGAGATAAATCAAGGGAGTGATTAACCAGGGCATTATTGAGAGATTATGAAGTGCATTTAATAGTCCATTGTTAGTGGCAGAGAAAGCACAAGGCAGTGTGTGACTGGTTTTAGATTAACTAATCTTATACATAGACATTGTATTAGTTATAACCAAAACTTGGGAGGAACATATTGATGAATTAGATGAACTGTTCTTGAGGTTAAAGGATGAGGGAATTACCCTTAAATTATCTAAATTTGTTTTTGTAAAATGAGTGGTAAAGTTTTTGGGCCACTTAATTGGCAGCTCATTTATTAGACCTGATCCTTTGTATGTAGAAGCAGAAGCAATTGCTCAGTGCCCAAGCCCAAAGAGTGGCAAACAATTAAAATCTTTCTCAGGAATGGTTGGCTTCTAGGCATTTTGTACCAGGAACAGATCTCACTCACCCAAAATTATTAGATATAATAAAGTAGAAAACAATATGGCAGTGGGGTGAGGAGCAAGAGATCACTTTAATAATATAAAATGTGACTTGGTTGATGCACCAATTCTGTTTCACCCTAATTTTCAACAGTATTTCAGTATGTTGACAGATGCTTTAGATTACGGACTGTCCTGTGTCATATTTCAAAGAGAGCTAAATAATGACAGAGGTTTACACCATCCTACACTTTAGTGAATCATGTTCTAAATAAACGTGAAAGAAACTATTACATTATAGAAAAAGCAGCACTCATGATAGTGTGGGATTTTAAGAGGTTTTTTGGCTACTAGCCTGGAGGAAAACAGTAGTATACGCAGACCACCAAGTTTTGACATTCCTGACAAATTGTCGATTATTATACCATAGGTTGTTGAGATGTGTGCTCTGTCTACGAGAGTTTGATTATGAAATAAGGTATATTAAAGGAGAGCAGAATATAGTATCTGACGTGGTATTCCAACCACCAGTGAAAATGAATGATGTTATCATTACAGAGGAACACAGAACTGAATCTCAAGTTTATTTTCCAAACACCAAAATCATAATAGAAAGCTGCTAACTGTATTACGTTCGATCAAGTGATGCCTCATCCAAAAGCCTTGTTACTGAAAGAGCCAGTATTAAGTGTTATTAAAGGCCTGTATAGTGTAGACCAAGCTAAACAATTTCTCAACAAATAAGAGTGCGAAGCATACCCCTTGCAAGAAGAGTAATAAAGTTATTCATAGATTTAAGTTAGTTGACCATCAATAATTAAAATTTGTTAATAATCTAAGCAGTTAATACAAGAAGAGTAAGAACTGATTTCCTGTAGTGCTTAAGGGTAGGGGAGAACTATGAAAGGAAGGAAAAAGATCTCCAAACCATTAATCAGAAATGTGTATTAGCTGATAAACTGTAAATAAATACAATGGAGCAGTGTGATTACAAGGCATATGCAGGTATGAAGTCTAGTTCATAAGGTGAGGAATGTCTGAAGACCCTGTCCTGGAAAGTAGTTATTTTAGCAAAATGAAAAACTATAAAGGCAGTTCGAGAGGTGAGCAGAAAATAATAAGAACCACTGGGATTTGGGATGTAAATGTCTGTGCACTATTGTCATGTTTCTCATAGTTATGTTTAGAGACATCTCCCATTTCCTAAGAGCCGTACTAGAGTAGTGCAGTACCACACTGAGTCAGACCTAAGTGTATGTGAAAGTTGTTGCCGTCCGATCTTACAAGTTGATTGTCATTGTTGTATGGGAGAAACCTTGATATTGTTGGGAGTAGAGTTTCCTGGTACCAATTCTTAACTCGGGCTTTATTTAGGTTAATTGTAACAACAGGTTGAACCGTAAGATTTCATGCACTGTAAATCACATTATGAATGCTCAGAATATATGTAGGTGAAATGCAGGTGAAGAAGCAACTGCTTAAAATGGCAAAAGTGGAAAGAAGATAGAAGGTAATATGATGTATTTTAATGGACTATCTCAATAGAGCTGATTAGATTCAGTTATTTGATCAAACTGGGTATCCAGGTAAAAGCAAAAATCGTAATTACATGTTCTGACGTTTTAAAAATTGAGGAAAACCTTATAATATTAAAGAGTATCATATTTATATTGGATACATAAATCTACAGAGGACTGTCCCAATACGAGATACAGGAGTAACATGAAACCTTATAACTGAAGGGAATATTGTCAGTACATCTGGAATAACTTCATTAATTAACAGTGTAATTCAATGGTTGATTAAAACTAGGTGGTAATGGATACTGACTTGACTGAGAATGCAGAAACTCCAAATGTTTCTTTGTAGGAAACATATAGTGTGATCCTTAAAACATGAGCTAGAAGCTCAAGAATCTAATGTAAACTGAGAGAGATAATGGATGCTGTATTCAGAAGCATATGATGATATGATGTACATTATTGATTGAGCATGGTTTAATAATCACTATAGAGAAAACAAAGAAGTTATCATAAGTCTTAAATAAAGCAAAAGGAGGTAGTATATTCTTACCACCTGCCAAACTGAGCTAGCAAGTGGGGACATAGTTAGTTCCATGTTACATGGATAATTTTTCATGATAGATCTTAATGATGTGGAACAAATCATTTACATTCACATTGCAAATTAATTTGTATATATGGTTGCATTCTAACATTTCTAAGGTATATAGATGTTGTGAGTTAGTAAGGCCTATCCTTTTACATGTACAGTAATAGTAATTCTTCTATGGGATGGAAGGAGTTGTCTAGGAGAAACTTTCTCAGTTTGCTTTCAAGTTTTACTTTTTTGTCTGTCGGGCATTTTATATCATTGGGTCAGTGATCAAAAATTTTTGTCGCAGCATTGTGCACCCCCTTTTTGTGATAAAGATAACCTTAATGTGGAGTAACGAATATCATTTTTTCTTCTGCTATTGTAATTATGTACATCATTATTTCTTTTGGACTGAAGTGGATTATTCACAACAAACTTCATGAGGGAATAAATATACAGTGAAGTGGTAGTCAAAATGCCCAACTCCTTGAACAGATGTCTACAAGATGATCGTGTGTGAGCACCACATATTATTATTACAGCACATTTTTCATAATGAAGATTTTCTGTATGAAAGATGAATTACCCCAGATCATTATATGGCATTATTGAATGAAAATACGCAATATATGCCAGCTTACTTATTTGTCTTTCACTAAGATTTGCATTGATTCTAAGTGGAGATGTGGCTGAACTAAGTTGTTTTACAAGTTCCAAAATGTTTTTTCAATTTAAATTCTCAGTGATATGAACACCTAGGAATTTTGAAGTTTCCACCCTATTTATTATTTCCCCACCACGTGTTACCCTTATCATTGATGTAGTACCCCTAGATGTGCAGAACTGAGTATGTTGTGTCTTTTTAAAATTGAAGGTGAGACCATTTATAGAAATGCAGTCAATCATACTTTTAAGAATGTTGTTTACTATTTCTTCTGTTTCTGTATATATATGCTTAGATTGATTACAATAATAGTCTCTTATGCAAAAAGAACTAATTCTGCATGTTGTATATTAGATGGCAGATAATTTACACATATGAGGAACAGTAGTGGACCTCATATGTGATTTCTCCCCAGTCAGAATTATGTCCCCTGACTATATTGGTTGACTTACTAAGTACAACTTCCTGCATTCTTTTGCTTAGATACTGCATTATACATTGTTTGGCTCTACAATCAGTCCCATAAAACTTCAATTTATCTAGGAGAATTCTCTGAGTCACACAGTCAAATTCCTCAGAGAGATCACAGAAAATACCAACTGACACTCTTTTATTATTTAACATTTGTAAACCCGGTGACTCAACATGTAAATGACATTTTCAATAGAGTAACCTTTCTGAAACCAAAACTGTGATTTGCTGATGACATTATTGTCGCTAAGGTGAGATATTATTCTGTGATACATCACCTTTTCAAAAATTTTGGGAAATTATGTGAACAGCGAAACAGGTCAGTAGTTATTGTCATCTCTGCTATCACCTTTCTTAAAGAGACGTTTAACAATGGCATTTTCAGTCTCTCTAGAAATTGCCTTCAGTCAGTGATACATTACATATTTCAGTAAGACAGTGCTTGTTGTATGAGAACAGTTCTTTAGTAGACTATTGGAAACACCACCGAAACCAGCTAAGCTTGTATTTTTGAGAGAATGTCTAAGTTTCTTAATTTCAGGAGAAGTTGGTGATACATTCATATGACAGAATTTTATGGGTGTTACTTTTTTCAACATACTGCTGTGATTTTTCTCTTCAATTGTTTGTCCCTATGCTTCCTATTATATTTAAGAAATGATTATTAAACACATTTGTTACCTGTGACTCATCAGTTATAGCCTTCCATTCAGGTAATTAGTGATGTTACCCTTTTCTGTGGCTGGTTGTCTTGTCTCTTGTTTCACTACATTCCATATAACGTTAATCTCTTGCCAGAATTAGTGATTTCTGACATTATTCACATAATCCTTGATTTTTGTAATAACATTTCTCAGTAATTTTGAGTAGTTTTTGTAGTGTGGAACAACTGCAAGAGAATCTCTACTTGTTCTCGCCATAAGATACATTTACCTTTTTGTTTCACAAGATACTTTGATTCCTCTAGTGATCCACAGTTTCCTACATGTCTGTTTAGTTTCCTTTCGATTACAATATTTCATGGACTGTAAGACACTTTTTTTTCTTCAAAAATTGTCTTCAAAATTCAGGTGCATCTTATACTCTAAATTAATATAAAAAAGTCCAGTGTTTGATTTAAAATTCTCACCAGTCTTAAAAATGGCCATATATTCGATGCCACAGGAAACTTATATCTATCTGGTGACACTGGATTCAACTGGCAGCAGCAATGCACCAACGTGACTAAAATAAGCTATGGGGATTCAGAAGATTGCTAACACTGTCGCCCTCCTGCCCTGCCATCGCAAACGCAGAACACTGTCTCACCTATAATGCATCATTACAGTCTATGGTGCCAGTAAACTTGAATTGAAAGTGATTTGTGTCATTGGTAACAGTGCAATATTTTTGTTAGTAGTTAGTTTTGTAATGGAAAAAAATAAAAGTTATTCATGTGGTCTGTAAATTGAAATTAATAGCATCTGCAGAAGCATATGGAAACAAAGCAGCTGAGCAGCATTTCGACCCCCCACCAGCGGAAAAAACAATTCATGATTGATGAAGTAGTAAAGAAGAACTGAAAAAAATGATGACTAAATGTGCAAATAGAGGACTGAATGCAAAATGGCGAAAACTATAAGATGCCATATTGAAATATATTCAAGGACATTGTCAAAATGACGTTGGAATTAATACAGAAAGATTCAAATACATGTTCATAAGCTAGCACTACAGTGGGACTTAACAAAATGTAAGGGTGGAGGTGTTTGGTGCTACTGGTTTATGAAGTGTATGGACTTAACATGTGAACCAAAACCAAAGTGTCTCAGAAAATGCCACAAGAGTATGAAGAGAGAATATTATCTTTCCATTTCCTTATTATTGAACACTGGAAGAAAACCATTGTGGAACTGGCTATTTAGCCAGTACGAATGAAACTCTTCTGACATTTGATGTGCTGAGTAACAGAACTGTTGCCATGAAAGGTGCTAAAACTGTAACTATAAAAACAAGTGGACATGAAAAAATGCACTACACTGCTGTCCTTTCATGTTGTGCTGATGGTACTAAACTTTATCCAATAATCATTTTCAAGCACAAAGCAATGCCGAAACCTTCTGAAATACTGCCAGGTGTTGTTCATGTACATGACAAGGGGAGTATAGACAAGGCTGGTATGAAATTATGGATTAACAGAATGTGAAGCAGAAGGAAAGGTGCTTTATTGAAGGAGAGTTCTCTTATGTTAGATCAGGCAACAAGTCAAATTTATTTGATATTGTTAGCTCAAATGTAGATGGAGTTGAAGAGCTTTTCTCCTTTTGCCCATTGTTTGTTACCTTTACCAAGATCCCAAGATTTTTTTTTTTCAAATTTTGCATGATCTAATTCAGCCTGAAGGGCACAAATCTTTGCCGCCTCCTCCGTAATTCTCTTGTCCTTCTTGCAAAGCCTACAGTTTCATGAGGGAGAGCCTTGTTGAGTTCTCCAATCAGTTCCCCAGTGAAATTCCTATCTACAGTCTACTCATACCGTTCCCTCTTTTACCATCCTATAACAATACGCACATGTATCACACATTGGAACACAGAGTAGATGCTTAAAAATGAATTAAATCTGTTCCCAGTTTACCCTACATAAACTTTTGTTATTTGTGAGCACCAAAAATTAGGCCTATTGGTTTGTGCTTCAGGCTTATAATACGGGGTGTCCCATTTATCTTGACCACCTTAAATAACTGTCTGTCCAGATGCAAATTAAAAAATGTTTCAAGCAAATGTTCTTCAGCCATCAGGGGAACATCAATCAGCATAATTGCCTTCATTGTAGCTTTGTTTTTTACGATGATATGAACAGTGGTATGACTCTTTTAAATGACACCCTGTATTTTTTATACAGTAATTCATTTCCTCTCCTAAAGACGTATTCAAAAATGTATCACAGTGTACCATTCACTGAAACACAACATTATTAATTAAGACTTTGACTCTCCTGTACCATTGTCCAGGAATAGAACATTCAAAGGTGCTCAAAGTGGTGACCCTGAACACTGATACATTGGTGCACTCGTTGAATGAAAGAATTATTTATTACTTCCAGTGTTACCTGCTGAAGAGAATTACAAGCAAGCATGATACGTTCCTGCATGTCCTCTGGAGTTAATGGAATATCACGATAGACAATGTCTTTAATGCATCCCAAAAGAAAAAAGTCCAGAGGATTTAAATCAGGAAACCTAGCAGGCCAAATAACTGTTCCTCCTCGACCAATCCATCTGGCAGGATACCTTCAGTTCAGAACACGACGTGCACGCAAGGCATTATGTGCTGGACATCCATCGTGTTGATACCACATAAGCATTCTGGTTCTTAACGGAGCTTCATCCAGAAGAGAAGGAAGAATTCGTCTGAGGAAGTTGGCGTACGCTGTGCCGTTTAGACTACCGTTGATGAAATAAGGGCCAATAATTGTAGTGCCAAGCATCCCACACCAGACGTTAACTCGCCATTGACGCTGATGTTCCACCTGTCTAAGCCATCGTGGGTTGTCGCTGGACCAATAGTGCATGTTCCTTGTATTTACCTGTCGTTTGTTAGAGAAGGAACATTCATCGGCAAATAGAACATTGGAGAAGACGTTCAGGTTGGCGAGGATTTGGTGCCTTGCCCACTGACAGAACTGTACACGATTCTGGAAATCATTTCCATGCAATTCTTGATGTAGGTGTACATGGTAAGGATGGAACCAGTGACTTGTAAGAATACAATGTACACTGGCTTTAGGAATGCCAATCTCATGCCCAAGCTGTCGTGTACTCACATGTGGAGTCGTAGCAACGGAAGCAAGAACAGTATCTTCGACAGTTTTGTCTGTGCACTATGACAATTGCGTTGTTGTGGGTTGAAACTTCCCATTTCCTGAAGCGTCGCAACAAGATGAGAAAACATCCTTCGGGAAGGTAGGTTCTCGTCAGGATATCGCTCTGTACAGTTCCGCTGCCTGTGTAGCATTTTGCCTACCTTCACCAAGAACTACAATAAAAGAAACGTTATGTTGATGCAGTTTGTAAGAAGGATAGCCTTTACTGTAGGCATACTCTACACAACAGTATTTAAAAGGACTAAACTACTGTACTAAATGTACCCATACGTAAGAAAACATTATTGCAATTACTGTTCTGCTAACTTACATTCCCCATAGATGAGTAGCATTTCTACCTTGTCTTCATTGGTGTACATTCTACTGGCACAACTCTGCAACTGACAATGGTTGATGGAATGTTGGGTGTGCATTCTACTTATGTTTACATTTGTCCTCTGTCAACGTCAGCACATGGATGTGTTCCATTATCCCCAGTACCTGCACTAAGCTCTGGGAGTGTCAATGTCAATATTGTGTTATGTAATTAATAACGTTGTGTTGCAGTTAATGATACACTGTGATACATTTTTAATAGGTCTTTAAGAGAGGAAATGAATTACCAAATAAAAAATGCAGGGTGCCATTTAAAAAAGCCATATGGCTGTTCATATCTTTGTAAAAAACAAAGCTACAACTAAGGCAATCTTGCTGATTGATGTCCCCCTGACAGCTAAAGAAAATTTGCTTGAAACTTTTTGTAATTTGCATCTGGACAAACAGTTATTTAGGGTGGTCAAGATAAGTGGGACACCCTACATAATGTCGAAAGTTAATTGTTTCTGCTTAAAACAAGAACTTAGCACTTACTTAATTCCAGTATCTATTTATTATCTTAATCACAACAGTACTGCATGTGAGTGTAGTGTAACCAAATATGAAGACATACATCATGTCTTCTACTGATCAGTTTGCAGGTAATCATGTGTTGTATGTATTCTACGAGCATAACATTAGATAGTTTGCAAGATTATTGTCAATGTTATTTATGCCTTTGTGATTTTGGAATTGTATATTTAAATGGTGTATTTTCTATCTGTTTCATGTTGAGGGAGAGCAGAGTAACATGACGACAACAGCATCTGCGGCACAGCTGCCAAGAGAGAGCTGACTGCTATTGTCCACCAGGCGAAGGCTATTGCACAGAAGAAGATGCTGGTGGCATGTGTTATTGCCCTCTAATTGAAATAAAATAAATGTATGTAATTGTATGTAACAAACAAAATAATAGACTATCAATGTTCTAAAGGAAAATGTCATGGTAGTTAGTTCAGTCCTTGTTTTTGCCTTGACTGTTTATCATCATCATGAGTGTTATTGTTAGTTAGTTACATGTTCCATAGATCATTTGAACAATTCTTTAATCGAAATGATGTGGAACAGTCAGTTTACAGGATATGTGTACATAATCAGTGTTACCATTAATGAACACATTTTTATTTTTAGTCCTACTCATGCAACAACACTTTTTTTACTGGCTACCAGTTTTTAAGCAGAAATTCATCAGTGGAATATAAAGAGTTGTCCAGGAGAAATGTTTTTAAATTAGATTTAAAACATGCTTTTCTACCTGTTAGACATTTGATGTTATAGAGCAAATAATCAAAAAACAAATTTCTGCATGTTTAACACTTTTTCTGAGTCACTGAAAGCTGTAACAATGGGTAATAAAGACTGCATTCTAATAAAACACATTGTTCAAAAGCAAACACCTTTCTTCCACATAAACTTTCACTTCAGTTTTCTTGATAAATAAATAAATCACTTCTCACTTACAATGACGTATTTTATTAGAACACAGTCTTTGCAATAATATCGAAGTTGATCTTAGGTGGCCAAGGCAAGAACAAGAACTGAACTAACTACCATTACATTTTTCTTTACAACACTGATTGTCCGTTTTTTGCATGTTATGTACAATTAAATACATTTATTTTATTTGAATCAGAGGGCGATAACATGTGCCGACAGGATCTTCTACTGCACAATGGCTTTCGCCTGGTGAACAATAGTGGTCAGCTCCCTGCTTGGTGGTTGCACCAAAGATGCTGTTGTCATTGTGTTACTCTGATCTCCCATGACATGAGACAGATATAAAACAAATCATTTAAATACACAGTTCCAATTTTACAAACTCACAAATAACATTGACAATAATCTTACTAAATATCTAACATTATGCTCACAGAATGCATACAACATATGATTACCTGCAAGCTGAGTGGCAGAAGACTTGGTGTAACTGTCTTGATATTTGGTTACACAACACCCCCACTTGCTAGCTCAGTTTGGCAGGTGATAAGACTATACTATCTCCTTTTGCTTTATTTGAGAATTATGGCTACCTCTTTTTCCTCTATAATGATTATTAAACCACGCTCAGTCAATATTGTGCATCATATCATCATACACTGACGTGACCAAAGTCTTGGGATAATGATATGAACATACACAGACAGCAGTAGTATCATGTGCATAAGTTATAAAAGGGCAATACATTGGTGGAGCTGTCATTTGTACACAGGTGCAAAGGTTTGCGACATGATTATGGCTGCACAATGGGAATTAAGAGACTTTGAATGTGAAATGGTAGTTGGAACTAGATGCAACAGATGTTCCATTTCAGAAATCGATAGAGTGTGCAATATGCTAAAATCCACATTGTCAAGAGGGTGCCAAGAAACCACATTTCAGGCATTACCTCTCACCACAGACAATGCAGTGACCAACGGCCTTCACTTAATGAGCGAGAGTGGTGATGTTTGCGTAGAGTTGTCAGTGCTAACAGACAAGCAACACTACCTGAAATAACCATAGAAATCAACGTGGGGCATACAACGAATGTATCCCTTAGGTCAGTGCAGTGAGATTGGGTGTTAATGGCCTGTGGCAGTAGACAACTGTTTAAGGAGTTGGGCATTCTGACTACTGCTTCACGGTATATTTATTCCCTCATGAAGTTTGTTGTAAATAATCCACTTCAGTTCGAAAGAAATAATGATGTACATAATTACAATACAATGACATGGGAGCACCTACTTCTCCAATGGCCATTGATAACATGGAAATCAGTACTGGGGCCAAAGAGAAAAATGAAGTGGAGGTGAAAGACATTGCTTCCCATGCAGTCCTAGATGGTCCTTGTGTTTTTGCAAGTGATATTTTGAAATTTTCCCGTATAAAGGATTATAAATTTAGTCATTCTACTAGATGGCTTACAATGGCTATTTCTCACTCTGGAGTTGTTGGGAGTATTGGTGGCGTTGAAAGTTTTGATAACTGTGATGTCATTACTTACCAAGCTTTTAATGTTGGTGAAGTTTTTAAACAGGACATTGGTATGTCTTGTTTTCATTGTGTGATGCCTTTAGTGTTGAGGACTCGTGAACATTGTAAAGTGGATCAAGATGATGCTATTTATGTGTGTTGTAAATGATTTGTAAAACTTGTTTGTGATTTGACTGCATATTATCATAAATAAAGAAACCTGATTCCCCACCCCCTCAAAAAAATCCTATTGTATTATGTAATACTTCAGCCTGTACCTGCCTATTTGCTTCTTCCATTGGCAGCCAGAGAAATGCTGATAACAGTGGTTCATCTGTTATCTATTTACCTACTGTTTCTAAGGGGGATAAACCCATCTCAAATCTGGAAGTTAATTCAGTCTTAATTCACTAGTAATCTTGTACACTCCCAGTATTCTGTTTCCCAAATGAACCAAAATCACGTTCCACTCATCATTTGAATAAGAGAGTAACGTATCAAAGCAGTGCACTTCATCTTTCTACTGCACATGAAACACACAATACGCTCAATTACACTTCTGCATCAGTTCTCTCTCCTGGTATCGAATACACAAAACTCACAAATATAATTCACACTAAATGGAAATTTCATTTAGCTCATCAAATCCTCAGTAGTGTTGTTTGGCCATCCCCCTCGGTCCCTTGTACTTGTGAAAAACCTTTTTTGATTGGTTGTTATTCATTTAATGGTGTCCGCATACCAACAATAGATTGTGGTAAACACTGTTTCTCTCAGTCACACTTTGTAACATTTTTTGAAAGTTGTTTATTTCCATCTCAAAAGATATCTGCTGGAAGCAAAAGCTTATTCGTTATCAGTTTACTCGTATTTCAATACCATGCAAAGAATTTTCTAAACTCGCCTCATTGTCTGTTGTAAGGGTCTGGAACCAGTAACTTCAGTGTAGGCCTCTGCTGCTCATCTTCTGACAAGTATATTTGTGTTTAAATTGTTGTACAAAATCTGACCAATTCTTAAAATCATGTTTATGAAATACCACCCATTCGGGTGCTTCAGCCTCTAAATGATCAATCACAAACTGTGTTTTCTTTCTGTCAGCTCATCTAGATGGCAAAGCTCCCCCACAAATTCTTAAAAATATTATTGGTGTAGTTCTCCTTTTGGTTTGAAATGCAGGAACTGATGAGACACATGAATAATGTTAGATAAACTAAATTCCTGCCACAATTCATTTGGCAAATAGGGTTTACCTTCTTTATGTTTGTGCTAAGCCAGTGAACTGATTTTGCTTATCCCAAGTTCTACTGATTCGGTCACTTCATTTGATCCATCAAAAATGACTTGATGCCACTCCTCTCTACATTAATACTACTGTCTATAGCAAAAGGGTTCCTAGATACTGTGAAGTCTGAGACCTGTTTACATACTTCCTGCAAAAGCACCTCTGTCCATTCTACTCATCCTAGCAATGCTGCCTTTTCTATTCCATGATCTCCACCATTGTATGAACACTCTCCATGATTATCATGTTTTAACTTGTACAATTCTTTACACTTTTCAGATACTTATGCTTTTAATTTCTCTGTGTTATTCTTCTACATAATTAGTGATTTCTCCTATCTCCCCACTCAGAGATAGTGCGCATTCGGCATACCCAGCAGAAGCATCCTTAATACATATTAATAATTCAGCATGTACATGGTCAGTTTGATCCACACTCTCTTGGCACATGACAATATTATTTTTATTAATTTCCACATGAACTACAAGTTTCATACTCCCAGCCTGCTAAGACAAGTTAAAAATATCCTGTTTCATTGGCAGCTTCTCTTCCCTAGACTTGTGAATAGGGCGTTCTAGCCTGTAATGCATATTCACTGTCTTACGGAAGCTAGTTAATTCAGAATTAATCTCGGTATTCAAATTCTCTGTTTTCTGATTCATCTCTATATAAAAGGTCTTTAAACTGGTTATATTTTGACTAATTACTCTGGCCCACAAATGCCAGTCATCCATATTCACTATGCTGTCTTCCAACATGATTACTAATAACTCAAACTTGAATCTATTTGCTGTATGACTTACAGTTATAATAATGCATCAATCAAACTAACCAAGTTAAGCTTGTTTTCCTGACACAGTACCCAACACTTGCATTTGTTTGTTGACATGAATTGCACCCACCAAATAAACTTCTGTTGACAGTGAATTGGCTCATGGTGTAATCTGCAACTTACCAGTACCTGTAGTTCAACTGGTTTTTACTACCCAGTTGCAATGCTCTGTAATGGCCCTCAGTAGGATGCAGTGCTTGATGCCATGAACCCCCAGATGTTACTACGTAGACTGCTAAATTTCTCCATCAACTGCACTCAGCTGCCACCACACAAACACTGCATTTTGTAGTAGTTGCCCTTGATGTCAGCTGCCACCACCAGGGCGCTGTGCCTCTCGGTCACTGTTCACAGTGTTGGCTGGCACCACCAAGACACTGCACCTCATCACCATCACTCACCAGCCGCATAAGGAATGCAGCATTCTCCGTGAACTCACACTCACTCCTCTCCACTTATGTCTCAAACAGTGTCTATTCTTGCATTTCATAAGCTTTCTCTCTTCTAATGACCTTCGATCGATTGAATTTATGCTCACACATCACTGTATCGGTCACCACATGCAGCACCACACCCCCATTTTAAATATTATTATTTAAATAGACAACATCAGCAGACATCGTACCTAACATCCAGTGACAAAAGCTTTCAATCAGGTACATGTAATGATTGAGCTTGACTGTTCCAGCTTCTTTTCCAAAGCGTGCACCACAACAGATTCGAATTACTTCAATGAACTGGTCAAATTAACTTTCTGCTAACCCTCAAGTAGAGAGATACAAAATTGAATCATTTGTGTAACATCAGTTTCATAAAAGTTCCATGGCTTCTTAAAAGTTGACATTTGGTTTATTATCTCCGCTCTTGCCTTTAGATATTAATAACTGATTCTTTTCAAACTCCATTAATTCTAGTATTCCCAACAGAACTCAATCATTAAGAAAAATCAATCTTCTTATCATGAAACCAGATTGAAAAGTGAATAAGTTTCTTCCACATAAATGTTCACTTCATTTTTATATATATATATATATATATATATATATACCATCACTCACCAGCCGCATAAGGAATGCAGCATTCTCCGTGAACTCACACTCACTCCTCTCCACTTATGTCTCAAACAGTGTCTATTCTTGCATTTCATAAGCTTTCTCTCTTCTAATGACCTTCGATCGATTGAATTTATGCTCACACATCACTGTATCGGTCACCACATGCAGCACCACACCCCCATTTTAAATATTATTATTTAAATAGACAACATCAGCAGACATCGTACCTAACATCCAGTGACAAAAGCTTTCAATCAGGTACATGTAATGATTGAGCTTGACTGTTCCAGCTTCTTTTCCAAAGCGTGCACCACAACAGATTCGAATTACTTCAATGAACTGGTCAAATTAACTTTCTGCTAACCCTCAAGTAGGGAGATACAAAATTGAATCATTTGTGTAACATCAGTTTCATAAAAGTTCCATGGCTTCTTAAAAGTTGACATTTGGTTTATTATCTCCGCTCTTGCCTTTAGATATTAATAACTGATTCTTTTCAAACTCCATTAATTCTAGTATTCCCAACAGAACTCAATCATTAAGAAAAATCAATCTTCTTATCATGAAACCAGATTGAAAAGTGAATAAGTTTCTTCCACATAAATGTTCACTTCATTTTTATATATATATATATATATATATATATATACCATCACTCACCAGCCGCATAAGGAATGCAGCATTCTCCGTGAACTCACACTCACTCCTCTCCACTTATGTCTCAAACAGTGTCTATTCTTGCATTTCATAAGCTTTCTCTCTTCTAATGACCTTCGATCGATTGAATTTATGCTCACACATCACTGTATCGGTCACCACATGCAGCACCACACCCCCATTTTAAATATTATTATTTAAATAGACAACATCAGCAGACATCGTACCTAACATCCAGTGACAAAAGCTTTCAATCAGGTACATGTAATGATTGAGCTTGACTGTTCCAGCTTCTTTTCCAAAGCGTGCACCACAACAGATTCGAATTACTTCAATGAACTGGTCAAATTAACTTTCTGCTAACCCTCAAGTAGAGAGATACAAAATTGAATCATTTGTGTAACATCAGTTTCATAAAAGTTCCATGGCTTCTTAAAAGTTGACATTTGGTTTATTATCTCCGCTCTTGCCTTTAGATATTAATAACTGATTCTTTTCAAACTCCATTAATTCTAGTATTCCCAACAGAACTCAATCATTAAGAAAAATCAATCTTCTTATCATGAAACCAGATTGAAAAGTGAATAAGTTTCTTCCACATAAATGTTCACTTCATTTTTTATATATATATATATATATATATATATATATATATATATATATATATATGGTGTGTTCCATTAGAACGTAGCCCTTACAATAACATCAATGTTGATCATAACTGGTCAAGACCAGAACAAGAACTGAACTACACTGAACAACATCGATAAACCATTTTTGTTAATTACCTACAGTTAAACATATTTATTTTATTTAAATCATAAGATGATAACATATGTCAACAGTATGTTCTACTGCACGATGACCTTCATCTGGGGGACAATAACAGTCTGCTCTGTGCTTGGCAGCTGTGCCAAAATTGCTGCTGTTGTTGTGTTACTGCACTCTCCCATGACATGAAACAGATACAAAACAAACCATTTAAATACACATTTCTAATTTTAAAAACACAGAAATAATATTGACAATAATCTAACATTATGCTTGTAGATTGCTTACGACATATGATTGCCTGCAAAGTGAGTGGTAGGAGACATGGTGTAATTGTCTTGATACTTGGTTACGCTACAGCAGCACCTCTGCTTCTACATTGTTATCTACTACTGTGTATGTTTACATATGAAGCATTAAATCCAGATTGCCTTTTTTCAATTGTGAAACAATGTAGCTTTTCTCTGATGATTTGACCAGTCATATCAATCTTGTCTGTTGATCTTATGGTGGTACAGGAAGTAGAGGTTGCTGCTAAAAGGTCTGTTGAACAATATTATGTGAACAGTTTGTTTTTGACAGTGGTATTCTTCCCAGTAGGAATTTGCATTTTCCAAGATACAGCCTTTCCTCATAGGGTTGTAAATATCAAAGACTGATTTTGTGACAACCACTAAAATAATAAATCTTCTCTGATCTCCATAATCAGCAGATTTTGATTGTATGGAGACTTTGTAATTCTGTACTTCAAAAACAATCAGGGTTCATTGTCATAGTTTTACAACTGACAAAGGACTGAAACAGTTTCTTTGTAGAAAATAATATAAAAAATCCCATTGGCTTGTATCCAGGATTTACATGCATTTATACCCAGGAGGCTTTAGCTAATTTTGGATGCCAAAGCTTGGCTGTACACCATATTATATGAGCTTTCATATTATTTGGTACAAATTCTGTGTGTTGCACACTGATATCCCTCTCTCTCTCTCTCTCTCTCTCTCTCTCTCTCTCTCTCTCTGTGTGTGTGTGTGTGTGTGTGTGTGTGTGTGAGAGAGAGAGAGGGAGAGAGAGAGAGAGAGAGAGAGAGAGTCAAGTAATGCCAGTGGTGTTAAAATTATGTTCTCTTCAATTTTCAGGGCATCCAGAGGCTGTTATGCTGTATCAAAAAATGCAAACTGGATCTGTGGGTCATGTTTCCCACCCAGTGAGTGATTCAGAGGAAAGCATGAATCTTCTGCCAGAAGACTGCAAGAGTACAGCTTTAATGTATCTTCTCAAAGGAAAGCATTACTCAAAATTTTTTTGAAGTTATGGTTCTTGGTACAGGACATTGTTATCACCATCTTTCAGTACCCTGAGTAAACATGTCATTATTTTGAATGTCCTGAAATTTCTTGTCTGTAATTGTAATCTGACAAAAATGAATGAAAAAACCGAAATTTGCCTGCTCATATAGAGACTTGAGTTTATTGCAGGACTATGAAATTGTATCAAGGCTATAGAGTGATACAGACTGAATTATGTACTGCATGAAATACAGATAATGCTCAGATTTTAAAGTATATCCTAAATATGCATGTGTAAGTTATGGGCAATGTCCATTTTGAAGACTACAATGTTTAAATGTGTGTCACATATGAAATTATGCAGTCTTGTACTGTAACCCTGTGTTATGAGTAAGTTGTATCAAATTAGAGTCGTATGACTCAGTTGTGCCTGTAATTGGAAACATTTGTCTCCAGCAGAGTCCAGACCTTCCTTGTGCTGACATTAGGATATGTATTGTGTATTTTTTACAATTTTTGAAAGTTTAGGTGTTCTGTGTATGGCTTAATTCACACAAAATGAAAAATTGTGACCTACATTTGGGTATTCCACAAAATTTGGCAATATTATCTTGTTTTGTATTGTACAGGATGGGAGGAGTCAGGCTGAAGAGCAGACTGTTCAGTAATTATCTATGTGCATCTCATTTTTAGGGGTGCATAGGGTGCGCCTGGGAAAGACACCAACAGTTGGGCAGGAGCCATTATGGCTAAATGATCAAGAGGGTGCAGAAAAACGTGTTGTTAGGTCGGGAGCTGGTTGCAGAGAAAGCGAGCCCAGCTGGGCCCAGCACTCCGCTCCCATCTACTAAGTCCTCACTTGATCATTCTCCCACACTCCCATTAGTTGAGGACTGTAGGCAAACAAATGCTAGGTATGTGTTTATCAGCAGTCCTTCACAGTGACAACTCTTGTCAGGCTAGAAATAAGGCTGGTACTGAGCAACAAACCGTGGGAGTGGTCTCCCAGAAGATAACAACTCTTGAGCGGAAAGAAACAAAAATCCTCCCAATCCAAGAATGTTTATAATAAACTATCTCCAGTTCTTGACACATACACATTATTGCTATAGGCCACTATTTTACTATCACATGTCCTTAGTTTCCCAAACTAGCCCTTTACATTTGACTGCTAATATGGTATTGTAGTTGTGAAAGAAGGAATTTGTATTACCACTTGGGCTTTATTAGTATTTTACATTTTAACTCATCACTTTCAGTATTTTATAAATTGTATTTGTGAAAGAGGGAATTTATAGCATCACTCTGGTTTTATCAATGTGCTGCATTTTAATTGTCTGCTTTCAGTATTTTTGTAAATGTGACTCATTCCTTTTCATTTTTTTAATTAGTTTAGCACATGTGCAGCCCCCCCACCCACCCCATCATTCACACCCTCTATGGTATTGGTTTTGTCTGTATCACCTCTGACGCTATCTGTAAAGATGTTCTCCATTTAATAGCAGTCTGTACTGACTTGCTTGCTGCTCAGTGACCTTCCTGCTTGTGGTGTGGCAAACCACTTCTTGTTTACTGGGTTCATACTTTAATATTGTCTCAGTGCATTACTAGTTTACAGCTTGGCTTGGCCCATCAATTTTTTATCCACATTTCATTTTTATAGGTTCTGGTACTCCCTTTGTTTTAAATAAGGGTAGCTTTTAGAGCGCAATTTGTTTGAAACATGACATGAATGCTGTGGAGTGGCTCTAAGGCAGTGACCTATTAACAAGAATCTTTGTGAGTATTCTTCAAGCACAGCTCTATAATACTACTTTTCATTATCCTTTTGTTCTTTGCACCATTGTTAAGGATTCCTTGTAAAAGAATTTTTTCTTATTATGTGTGCCAATCATCTGAGGATGTGTCTTCTAGTGGCGCAAAACCATCCATAACTTTTTATTAAAAGTGTTATACAGCCAATGTGAATTATTTCTTTGAAAATGTGGAAGTTTGGCTGTGGTTGCCTGCAGTTTAAAATAACAAGTTTCAATTTCGTTGTTACAATTTCTTTGGGATTTAGTTAGTGATTTAGTGAAAGGATACCACAAAGCAGTATCCATTATCACAGCACAGTTTAGCTAATTGGTGCCATTTTTGTGTCTCTTTTGTTTCAAATAGTGGCTGAATATAATTCATCCCCGTAAGTGTATTAGAGATTCATCGATACTTTGTATTTTGGCAGGATCATAATATTTTTTTCATAAAAGTTTTGTTCAGTTCATTGATGAAGAATTGAAATTTTGTAAGATGATCCAAAGCAGGGGTGGCCAAGCTGTGACCCGCGGGACACTAATTTTTGTCCCATGGATATGTTTCAAATGAAAGAAAAACTTCACATCAAACCTCCAAAAGAGCATTCCATCAAGTGTTTTTCATACAATATCCAATTACAATAGGAATATCTCAGTTCATTGGTTCAGCTATCATTAAATTTTCGTCTATACTCCTGTATGAAAAAAATCACTGTATTGGATAAGCCCGTGTGCCATCTTGAAGAAAATACAGTTTGCCTTGGCAATATGCAACCAACAATCAGCAGGAGTATGGACTGCGCAACCGGATACATTTGTTGCACTGCGTGAGTGAGACGAGTGGCAGGCATATACAATATATTCCTTATTTAATTTGACAGCAATCTCAAAAAACTACCGGCCATAAAGTTACAGCCCTTCATGTGTGTATGTGGTGCACATTTGATCGCAATAGACCTATATCATCACGTCAGCAAAGTAAAGCCAGCTTTTATCTTTTTACAATTAATCTGTGATGCTTGTCTTTAATTTTAGTAGGCTTGCATTTATTTTATGTATTCAGTTATGGTGAGTAGGTACACCAATAGACATTAGCAATGATTTCTGCCTCAGTACCTTCTTTTAATTTTAGTAGGACAAAATAAAATAAAAGTGCAACTTCATCCATCTGTCTTTCTCTCTTATTTATCGACCTGAAGTGTAGACTAGTTTTAAGAAATAAACATAATGAAAGAAGTGGGGTTGAAATTTTAAAGTTAGGCTGCTAAGTTAAGCAAAGCATATGTAATTTTATATGATACATGATGTTCAGAAGTAAAATATTAATTTCCTAGAGCAGCTCAATACCACTCTCAAAAATTCTCAAGAGAACAACCTATGAAGTTTTCCAAGTGCGTATAATACTCAAATGAAAGACCGACAACTCAATGAGCAGTGTATCTGTGTTGTATGATGCTAGCCTTTCATATGGAGGGTCAGGGTTCAATTCCCAAGTAGGTTATATTTTTAAATGTAGATGCATAGTGAAGTATATTTTTAAACATAGTCACATGCTCTATAAGCATTTCCATGAAGTGTGCAATACATAAATATTGGGAAAAAAATGCCAGCACTTGAGACTTGGCATTGCTGGATTGCTGGTTCAGGTCTAGTTTCTGCCATTACTTTTTTTACATTCAGTTCGAATACCTACATCATACAAATATATGCTTGTGAGCACATATTTAATAGTCATTTTATGAAAAATGCATGTCTTCTTATTTTTAATTACATATCATACAGAAATATACATTTTTCATTGGAGATAGAAATCCTGAATCACGGGTCCTTTGTATATAAGGTTGTTTAAAAAAAAGAAAAACCTTTCAAATTAATTTTTTTCCATCGTCATGTATCGTATGCTACACTACACGGAAATGCCCATGGAACATGAACCTTTGTTTAAAAATCTACCAAAACTGGGAATCGAAGCCCACCAGGCATCCTATAACTGAGCCATACGGCCCATCCAAACAGTCAGCTTGCTTTACTGTGTTAAACAACTTCGGGAAACTTAACGGTCGATTTTCTAGGGAATTTTTGAGAGTTGCATCAAACTACTTTAGATAACCAATATTTGACTCTGAACTTCCTGTACCATATATATAAAAAATTATGAAACTCTGATTACTGTGTGGTCTCTCTGTCAGGAAAAGTCTGTTTCAGTTCAAGGCATAAATTTGGTGTGGTATCTATTAGTAAACAAATAGGACCTAAGAAGAGGAAGGTTACAGAGGAGTTGAGAACTTTTCAAGACAAATATTTTTTGTGGAATGTAAAACAAAACCCATATGTCTGATATGCAATGAATTTGTCTCAGTTCCAAAAAAGCATAATGTCAGACAGCATTATGAGACTAAACATGCAGGTATGTTTGATAAGTACAAGGGTCAATTCAACAAGACCAGGTAAACAACTTAAAAAGGAAGCTTTCTGCTGAATAGCAGATATTTACAAGGGCAAATTCATAGTCAACATGCTGTATGAAAGTGAGTTACGCAGTAGTTCTGATACTGGCAAAAAAATCAAAGCCATATTCAGATGGCGAAATATTTAAGGAATATGTGACTAGGCTTTCCCAGCATATACTACTGATGAAGGTTTTCGGGTCTCCAGCTGGGTGGTAGCATTTCGGGAAGTGTCATACTACCCATCTTCTGGTGAAGATCATACTACCCATCTCCACCAGAAGATGGGTGGTATGACTCTTCCTGAAATGTTGCAATATATCAACACTACCACCTGGCTGTAGACCCGAGAAACCTTTATCAGTAGTTACGGAATGCTTAGAGACTGTCATTGAAATTGTGTGTTTAGTCTCATAATGCCGTCTGACATTAAGTTTTTTGGAACTGAGACAAATTCATTGCATATCAGACATATGGTTTTTGTTTTATATTCCACAAAAAAATATTTGTCTTGAAAAGTTCTCAACTCCTCCGTAAAATGGTTTCTCAAATATGAGCCTGTCTCGCCAAACTATTACTGGACATGTGGACAACATGAGAAGATAAATTGAAGATAATTTAACAAGTCGTGCACCTGAGTTTGTTTTATTCTCTAACTTTGGATGAATGCTCAAATATGGCGGACACCGGCCAATTGGCGATTTATGTCAGCATTATTGACAGCCATTTTAATAAAACAGAAGAATTGTGGTATTGTATCCACTTAGGATACCATGAAGTTACGAGATTTGTTGGAAACAGTTATATTGACATTAAGTCACTTTTCGTTGAAACTTAACAACCTATTGGGGCTAACAATGAATGGTGCTCCAGCAATGGCTGGGAAACACAAAGATTTAGTTCAGTTGATTGAAAACAAGGCCCACATATCAGACATATGGTTTTTGTTTTATATTCCACAAAAAAATATTTGTCTTGAAAAGTTCTCAACTCCTCCGTACAATGGTTTCTCAAATATGAGCCTGTCTCGCCAAACTATTACTAGACTAAATTTCCTCAATACTGCCTGATTGAAATAATGTCGTGTTCCATCCAGGGATTCTTGTTTGAGTTTGAGTTTACGAATCACCTCCAAACTTGTGTGCTGATCGAACCTACTGGTAACAAATCTAGCAGCACGCCTCTGAATTCCTTTGATGCAATCTGACCTGGTGGGGATCCCAGACACTCGAGCAGCACTCAAGCATGGGTTGCACTAGCATTCTATACACTGTATCCCTCTCCTTTACAGACAAGCTACATTTCCCTAAAATTCCCCCAATTAAATGGAGTTGACCGTTCACCTTCCCTACTACCGTCCTTATGTGCTTATTCAAATCTCATATCACTTTGCAATGTTACACCCAGATATTTTACTTATCTGCATTAACTTACATTTTTCTACGTTGAGAGCAATCTGCCATTCATTACACCATATAGAAATTTTCTCAAAGTTATCTTGTATGTTGCTGCAGTCACTCAATGATAATACCTCGCCATATGTCACAGCATCATCAGCAAACAACCACAGATTGCTGCTCACCCTGTCAATTCGATCATTTATGTATATAGAGAATAAGAGTGATCCTATAACCCTTCCTTGGGCCACTCCTGATGATGCCCTTGTCTCTGATGATCACCCACTATCGAGGAGAACATACTGGGTTTCTTTTACTTAAGAAGTCTTCGAGCAACTCATATATATGAGACCTATTCCATACGCTCGTACCATCGTTAGCAGTTTGCAATGGGGAGTCCATGTCAAACGCTTTCTGGAAATCTAGGAATAAAACGTCTGTTTGTTAACTTTCATCCATGGTTCACAGGATATCACAAGAACAGGTCAAGCTGAGTTTTGCATGAGTGATGCTTTCTAGAACGCTGCATGTTTGTGATGTGTCAACACAAGCGTTTACACCTCCAGGAAATTTGTTGTATTCAAACTGAGAATATGTTCCATAATTCTGGATCAAACCAATGTTAAGGATATTGGTTTGTAATTTTGCCGATCCTTTCTTTTACTCTCTTATATACAGAAGTCACCTATGCTTTTTTCCAGTCACTTGGGACTTTCGGCTGGGCAGAAGATTCACGATAAATGCAAGCTAAGTAAAGAGTTGATGTCGCCGAATTTGGATTCCATCTGGATCTAATTTGGATTCCATCTGAATCTGGTGACTTATTTGTTTTCAACTCTTTCGGTTGCCTCTCTCTGTCAGGCATGTCTGTTTCTTTGTTCTCCATGTGGGAGTGTGTGTGACAGTCAAATGACAATGTGTTTGTGTGATCCTGTTGCAGTCATCGCACCTCATTCAGTAAAGCAACTGCAGATGTTTACTCAAAATACAGCTGTGTCATTACTATCCTGTCCCCACTGGCTAAGCTATAGCGACTGCTTATCTTTTGTAAGGATTTTAAGAAAGAAAAACGTTCACAATACAATGAATAAAAAAATTTTTACAACCCACACTGTGCAGTTTAATAAGGGGAAATCTGCCAATTTGGCGTTCTCCATTCAAATCATAATGCTTATAACAGTAATCTTACTTACAAATAAGAACATCACTCTGAAACACTTGTGGTAACTTCTGAAAGCTGCATGAAATAATATACAAAAACAGCATCATTTGTTTAGGAAACAAATAATTGTCAATCACATTCAAATTATGACAATCTTCTGTTAGTTTTTTAATAATTTTTTCAAAATGCAGCTTACGCACATTCCTAGATTTAGACCACTCGAGTAAGCATTAACTCTTCTCCTCATAAAATCCATAGTCTTCAAGTTGCAGCATTGTTACCTATGTGGGAATAATTTGTTGCAGAATATTTGGGATGATGGGTCTTAGTAGATTTCATGAAAACACCAATTTCTTGCAGTCATCATTCTCTTTTAGCAATGACTTAATGAATGAGTTCAAAATACTGAAACATGCTTCAGTTTAATACTACTGCTCTCTGCTTCTCACATTTGGCATTGAGAATCGTAACCTTATTCATTTTCAACAGTATCTATAGTCACAGTGGAGCAATAGCAATGAACTGGCTGTAGAGCTTGGCCTCTGTGTCTCTGATACCCAAATCAGAGGTGTAGTTGTAAATTTTCTGTGTTTTAAAGTGGCATAAACTGCTGTGAATGATATTTATTAACAATAGCTGAATAAGCATTTTTGCAGTCACATAAAAACTCACAAAGGGTGAACATATTGAGACTTGCAGCAGCAACATAGATCCCCTCCTAAACACAGCAATCATGTAAGTATTAGTGATGATGGTGATAGCAGCAGAATGTAGTATGTATATATTCAACTCATTATTGCTTTTTTTTCTTTTTCTTTTGTGCAGGTGATGGAAAATCCTTAAAACTGTCTAATGTGAAAATAATGTAATATATAGTTTGCAGTGGCGGTGTCAGGTCGTGAGTTCTACCCAGTGGTAGTTTACAAAAATCCTCACTGTAGTGATACAAAAGTGACATTATCCTTGGTGAGTGAATTCGTCTATGTGATACTTAAATGCATATTGTTGACATGTTCAGCAGAAGTGCTCAAACTCCCTCTGTGAAACTATATGATCATACGATCTTCAGAGGGAACTTCCCATAATCAATTAAACCTTTTAAAGAGAGACACTGCACTCATCTGTAAGACTAAATGTTCAAAATTTAATGTCTGCTGGTTATTATTCCAGTATGCTCTAGACAAAAGATTAATCCGTCAACTATATGTGTACAGGTTATGTGGGAAACTAAGGACCAATTTTGTTTGAGATAGTGCATCAAACATCCATCAGAAGAGATGCTCGTTGAACTTTGTGACAAATGCTGGGCATTAACACTTGGAAATATCTTTGAACCTACCATGCCAGATGTAGGCACTGAATTATATTCTTATTCACCCGTGTTCATATATCAAAATATATGTAACAGTTTGTAGATCAAGTGTATGAGCCACAGGTACATGCTTTTTTCTATAAATCACTTTTATGCTTATGAAAACATATAGTCATCAACAAGGACTTTGTAGTAACTGACTGGTGCTGCAATACGAGTGAAAACCAGGAGGAGGAGAAGCAGAAGAAGAAGAAGAAGAAGAAGAAGAAGAATGGTACACTCATTCCTGATTATATATTATCAGTAGTTGTTAATCCATCAGATAGCAGAAAGACGAATGTTATTTTGTCATTGCTAAGTCACCTTGATAACATTTGTTTCGAGCATGTACGTATAATTTCAAAAACAATACTTGTGCCCAGTTACCTGCTATTACAAAAAATAATGTCCAGCATTGATGATGTAACATGCACAAAATTCTGGTAAAGCAGCGATATCCTGCCACTGGAAAGAGTAACTTCAAACATGTTGTTTATATTTCATGACATTGCTGTGGAAAACCAGGATCAATTAAGTAAATATTTCTGTTTCAGTCATCATATGAGGTTTGACTTTGTTTATTTGAGTCAGACATAGTCTAGGCTTCTGAAGCAGCTGGTAAGGGATAATATGAACTTTATTGTAGCTTTCAAACAAGACAATATGAATTTCAAACACATGTAGGAACTGATGTGTCATTAAATTAATTTGTAACCGTATGTGAAGATGACAGTAATCACACATTACAGGTTTCTGGGTATTGATAAAACATAAAAATTGAATGACAGACAATATAGACTATACTCCCAGGAGTTTCTTGTGAAAATTCAATGTACCAATGCATAACTGTATCAATACATTGCAGACCTTAATCTACATATGAAATTAACAATAAAAGGTAATTACATAATTATTCATTACATTATGCACAAATTTCCTGGTTTCATTCTGAGAGGGTTTGTATGTTGATGCAAAAATTGAATGTATCATTTTACAGAAATGCAAATAATGAATTATACTATTGGAAGGCAAAATCCAAAAACTCAATCAGTGAACTTCTGAAACCTATTGAGTGAGAGTATCAAAAAATGTAACACAAAAATTCAAATCACTGAAACTCTCAGCACAAATATTAAATATCATAATACGGAGATTCAAATCAACACTGAAATTCTCATAACCCATTCTAGCTTGGTTACATTGATCACTTGGAGATTTAGGGCTATAAACTGAGAAGAGAACAATACCTGAGATGTTTTTGCTCACATGAATTCAGTAAATACTAAAATGTAAACTTTCACGGCCGGAAATATCATGTCCATTATAATTATCCGGGCTGTTATGCCGTGGTCGGTTGATGAATTCTGAGGTGATTCCCAACGTTTCGTCTCCGACTGCAGGAGACATCTTCAAGGGGGTCCGTAGCTTGAGTAGCGAGCCAGTGTGTGTGTTGGACCTTCCATCAAGCTACGGACCCCCTTGAAGATGTCTCCCGCAGCGGAGACGAAACGTTGGGAATCGCCTCAGAATTCATCAACCGACCACAGCATAACAGCCCGGATAATTATAATGGACATAATTCAGTAAATGCAGAATTTTGTGAAATTGAAAAAATTCTGGAAGATATAAAGAAAGACCTTCCACATGGTTAGTCTGAGTGTATGTGATTATACCTTAAGTGAGTTCAGTATGCAGTAGTATGTCAACAAACAACAGAGCAAAGTTGTTGAGGCATGGAGTTCAGCAGAAATTACTACTGCTAAAATTAGGACAGTTGAAATGATTCATTCTCTCTAGGAAACATTTAAGCTTGCAGCTGAAAGCCCTAAGTGACTCCTGCATACACCTGATAAGATGGGCGAAGGCAGAAGAGAAGAAGGAAGAGGATAGGCATATAGTATTACCGATATCGGTAACCATCACAGAGATACTGAGCTAGATAGAACATAAATATGGGATCAGCAGGGAAGAACTGTATATGCTAGGTACGTAACCTGTAAGTTTAACCAAGCATGCGATACAGGTTGGGACTAGAGAATTAAAGAACAACTGGTTTAAAGGATCTAATATTCTTAAAAACTTGGAGCCCCAACAAGTATTTTCTAAGAGAGGTATAAATGTATGCTGAACAGAGGTGTAGGAATTCTCCTCTCAGCCTGCCTGCCTCTGTCTCCACCTCAGCCATTAAAACAGCTCACACTGCTGCAACAGGAACTCAAGAGTGCATGTGTACTGAAGCACTGTGGTTGAAGCAGACCAGCTCGGGTTTCCACTAGTCTGGCAAGCATCACAGGACCTGTTCAGCCTGCTGCACCTGATAACAGGTTACACTATCAGTCCAACATGACTGCAGAACAGCCAGGTGTATGTTTTCATAGGTAGTTTCACTGCATCTCATTTATCATAACGGCGGAAGCAGCAAAGTGAATAAACCAAACTTAAAGGGGATTGAGGAGAAATTAAGAATTGGAGAATATAAACCAGTCATGAAACAGAACAAGTCCCGCAGGGGAAAAGTTGTCACATCTTAATGCCGCAGCTTCAGATAAAGTGGTAGGTCTTTCACAATGTAAATTTTGTAAACAGTTACTATACACTCATTCAGGAAGCTCAAGTATGTTATGACGTGTTTGTAAATTTGACCAATGACGTGTTTGTAAATTTGACCAGCAATTTCCTAAAGCCATAAATATTTTGAAAGAAGACAAAGACTTTGTGACTTACAAGTGTGTGGAAATCTGTGCTAAAGACTTGAGACCCTTTGGCAGTATATAGTCTTTCTGAATTACGCCAGACATTGACTGAAAATGAAAAAAGTATGAGTCAGTGAATATCAAAAACCATATTCTGGTGGTATGCAACATAGTGCAAAGAAACCTTAGTATGAAAGAAGATCTTCTTCTTTCAAACATGTACTTTTTAGATTAACATAATGTAAAGGATGAGCCAATTGGTAGGGAAATTTTAATTTATTTTATTAGCTCCCAGAGGTAACTTCATTTTTCCATTACGGCCAAGCCTCGGCCGGCAGAGTCGGCTGCTGTAAATTCTTTTGACACACGGTCTAGTAACAGGAAGTCAGCAGTAAGGAAGGGCACCTTGACCACGTACCTCTCTCGTGTGCTGACGAGGAGGATGCTAAGTTCACCCAACCTGGATATGATGTGACGTAATACGCTTTAGTCGATTAACACACCTATCGACTTTTACGAACGTTCGAGATTCTAAACTGTCAGCTAGTGGTTTGTTTTGACACGTGCGATTCTTATAACAGCTCAGTGTGGCAGCGTATATGTATTTCGCCAAAATAAAAGTAAAAGAGCTGGATATTAATAGAAATATTCCTGACCGCGGCCTTGAAAACACCACGGACAACACGTTTCGTAAAAAAGTGAAGTCTTCTTATGTCCCGACCAGATTAGATTATGTGATTGTTGTATTGAACGCTTACGCCGAAAATAATATTTATTTATTATCAATATTTTTGTATGGTTTCATACAATTGGTCTTGTCAGTACATATTAGATTGTGGCAGCATACTGTTGCTGACTTTCTTTTCTTAATTTATATAGCTGAAAGAGAACTCGTGCAAGTTTGTTAGCTAAGTAATTTATATGTCCATCCCAAGATAGTCTTTTATCAACCATAATTCCAAGTAATTTTACACTCGGAACGCAGAGACGGGTACCTTAGTGTCCAGTAATGAGTGGTGTGTAGCATGATTGAATTTCGGACTTAAAAAGAAAAATATGAGGCATTGTTGAAGAAAAATCGTTGACCGGAGATGAAATACGAGGGGAAGTGGATTTCTCAATGTAATCTTAACCAAAGGTTAGTGTCTTGGACGCATCTAAAGATTTTGCCTGCTGAGTGCTTCTTCTCACCGAGTACGAATAACCGATGCACTTCAGCTGGGTCAGAAGTACATCAATTTCTGCTTGAGATTCACAATAACC
Organism: Schistocerca americana; assembly: GCF_021461395.2. Lineage (NCBI taxonomy): Eukaryota > Metazoa > Arthropoda > Insecta > Orthoptera > Acrididae > Schistocerca > Schistocerca americana. The sequence continues at coordinate 374,903,918 of NC_060130.1, read as the reverse complement.
AGACAATTGCCCGTCGTCATCGATGCTGAACTCTTTTGAGCTTTTCTCTCATTAGTCTCTCGAATGCTGAACACATAATTAGACACGAGCAAACGAAAAACAACGCACAGGACACAAACACAATACAATACACGATTTAAACGCAAGGAACGCAAAACACATTGAAATGAACGGCACAGAGCACAGCGCTACCCTGTCACAACCTTTCGAAAGTTCACAAAAGTCGAATAGTCGATATACGGTTTCTATCGTTTTCGATGTAGCGTGTATACGTCATAATGACGTCACATGGTATCCTAGTCCGGTGAACTTAGCATCCTCCGTGCTGACGAGGGTCTGGATGCCGCCACTGCCCACTGTCACCCGCCACACCATCGCCGCCAGGTGCGCCGACTCCACTACTATGTATGTCGTCGCGATGCTTTCCACATTAACTTCATCGATCGTCCGCCGCTGTATTAGGAAACTTTGTGGCCACCCTTTTTTGTAACAATTATTATTATTTTATATTTATTATTATTATTTTTTTCACTCGCATATTTAAATTTGTAAACATGCCGATGGGAACACGAGTGATGGAACGAGACACTCCCGCAGAGGCACCAACCTCGCAAGACCCACTTGAAGCCACAAATGCACCAGTTGTTCCCACAAAATCAGGAGCTACTTGAACAAAACTGCGTCTTGAAACAGACGCTGGAAGCTAGTGTGCGAACTTCCGTACCTGTGGCTAGCTCCACCCCTGTAACAAATGCTCAAACAGTGCCAACACTAATTCTGTCTCTAATGCAAATGTCACAATTGCTACTAACATGGCGACTGTAAGCAATTTTCCTGGGTCTGATTTCATTCCCACCTTTTCTGGGAATTCCATGAAAATGTGGTCATGTTCCTAGAGAATATTCACGATGTGGGTCGCACGTATGCCTGGCCGGATGACCTATTGGTCAATGGTGCCAGACTGTAAGCAATACCAATAATGTTCGCCCCACAAAGTCACTATTTTCTCACTAAATTTGCGGCCGCTGCCGCTAGGCCCAACGTGACATGTAATCAGCTGGAAAATTCCTGAGTGAAGTAAGGCAATTAATTGATGGAAAACACCGTCGTTACTATACATTTATTTATGTTGTGCATGTTAGTTATAAGTACACATAAGAATTGGCAACCATTGGTAATTGATGATGTCACATGTTAATGGAAGTGATTGAAGTTTTGTAATAATTTTGTCTTGTGTCATTTAACGTCTCCAGTAATGTTATCGTAGCAGTCGAGAATGAAAGACACAAATATTCTTTGATCATGGAATTAAGGGGGAAGTTGTCCTTGTCAAAAGAACACGCAGGAATCAGTTAATCTTGTATATGTTCAATGGATTCACGCTTCACCTGTTGATTTAGAGAATAGTGAACTGACACAGTTGATGAAACTTTGCCATAAAAACATAATAGGAACACGCCTTTGTAACTTCCAGTAAATCAGTGACTACATGCTGCCATCTACCTGCCATTTGAAATACGCCCCATTACATGTATGTTTTGCTAAATGATCACACAACGATAGTAACAAGAATATGATCACACAACGATAATAACAAGAATGGGTAGGTCCAAGTTAAACAACAAATATGTTACTCTAAAAGTGAAGGAATCTTCCTTAAGTGGTATTTTAATGTTATCATAAGACAGTGATGGAGAATCAACAAGGTAAGTTTTTATGATAATATATGTTACTGCATATTAAATGCCAAGGAGGAAGTCACTCGGTTAACACCAGTCAATGCAGTTTGTTTACATACAGCAAGCCCTGCTCCCCACCGCTTACCGACGCCGCGCCCCCCACTCCTCTCCCCGCACGTCTTCTCGCTGAGTAGATGGAGATGAGTGAGCGGCCATTACAGTTCCCCTTCCCCCGGCCCCCACCTCAGCTGTTGGCGTGCGCAACAACTGCACCTTTCCCCTCGCCCCTCCTCTCAGCCACGGCCAACACCACCACCTGCCCCCCCCCCCCCCCCCCCACGCTCTGCAGGCCTCGTGCCACAGTCACGCTGAAGTAAGCTACCCAGCTGTGTTCCCGTACCTGCGATCTTACGGTTGCAACGTAACTTGTAAATCCAGGAAGATAGTTATGAAAATCTATTCGTGTCGTTTATTTTAATTTTCAGTAAAGAACAAAATCAAGAGAGAAAATAAGTTTTTCCTTGAAAACATTGCCTATACCGCCCAGAAGTAGGAGACATCGGAATTTCAAACTGGTCTCCAGCTGTGTTGTATTACCACTCTCGCGGTTAATAAACAGGTCTATATGGCGTCAAGGAAGCCAGCCCTTGCCGTGATATTTATTCTGTAAGTGACCACTGTGTGGGAACCACGTCAGCAAAAGGAACAAATTTGAGATGCCATCGTACCATAAAGTAAAGACCCGTAAAAACCAAGTTAATGTTAATTCAGAGTAACAACCCTAACATTAGTGTCTAGTTCAGAAGTTATTAGCCACTAGTTTCGAGTAAGTGACCTCTGAGAGACCAAAATCGTCCTCACAATTCATACAGAAGTATAAAAATTCATAAATTAGGTACATTTCAGAAGAACAGAGTATTTATAAGTGTATAAATGCATCATGATAGTTTTGTGAACTTTAACGAGTGAGTTATCTGAGTTCTTTGAAAACATCTTCCATGCATAACTGTCGTGAACAACATGAGCTAACTCTGGAAAGAAATTTTGTGACCATACTGAGGAACTAAACTCCACACATAGCAAGAGGACAGACCCAGCGTCAACGCCATTTCTGCCGCTGAGCCAGTTGAAACCGGATGCAGCCGTACTGTCAGCTGTAGTGTCAGCAACTTACAATCTCACGAGGGCGACGCCTGTCGCACCTTAGCACCTCCAGCTGCACTGAATCTCAACACAGAATTCTTAACCATTATATGATGAATACTTTGACAAACTTTACACCCATTTGCAGTACTAAGAAAATTACTTTCCTCCCTATACACTTTACACATGACAATTGGACTCTAATTTTATTAAAAATAAAAGCGCCGACAGGTAAGTCATATCGACGTCTTCGAGGTGCAACTAGCTTCGTCGAGCCACCAATAATGATTATATGGAAGCAGGTAGGTGAGAGAATTAACAAAAGGAACAACAATCATACCATACCCTTGAACGATTGACTGGGAGACTGATAATCACCAATATTTGCAAATACAAATCAACACAGGAAACAGCATATCACATGTTTAATAATTATTGGTCTTTTCATTAAAGGAGACATAAAACCACTTTTCATCAGAATCTTATTAAAGGAAGTATTAACGTGACATTACACTATTCCACACCATTATACATAACATTACCATGACTTAACGACAGTTTTCATGTAGGTAGAAGAACCAAAGACTATCAATTGGTATGGAAATATAAACAAGAGCATAAGGGAATAACAGAGAATACTTACACTTATTATGCTATGAAATGCAACTGGAGGAAAAGGGAATTTTGTGTAAAGGAAATGATATTTTGTACTTTTGTTTCTGTTGCGGTTTTGCCACCGCTTGCATCACTGACATGTTGCCAATTACTTATGTCTAATTACTTGCTTCCAATTACTTAGGTCCATGTATCATTTTATTATTGTTAATTTTGAATATAGTTTTATTACCAAGCAGTTAGAGAATTGTAGTAAAGTTTCGCCAGCAGTTGGATGAACAACAGAACCACACCCGCAGGGGCACATATCTTAACGTGACGCGACTGGCGCCTGTGTGGACCCTTAGCTGTCTAAATATGTTCCTTCACATTTCAGTTTCGCGGCATAGACTATCCTAACCACTTTCATCTGCCAACTTTCAACAGAACAGCGCCTTTTGGAGTTTATTATCCAGGTGTATCCTAACACAAAACTACCCAGCCCATGTGTACTAACACAGTTAGACTTTAATCTTTCATGTTGAAGAAGAGTTCACGAGAATAGTGTTCTGTGCTCTCTGACAACAGCTGATCAGGCATCATCAGACATGAACCGCGTCTAGCCTGCAGCTAAACCGCCAGTAAGCGGAAATCACCGTTCAAAACCTTGAGCCTTCTTTGAAACTGTTTTTGTGTTGCATGCCGACTACTGAAGTAGTAACATTTAACTGTACGACATGTCTCAGGACACTGCGATATACCCAAGGATAGACAGAGTTTTTAGCAATGTGCAGCCATGTAATATGATATTAGTGTACTTCATTTTTATATTTTCATGTTTATGTAACAATTATGTTTAGGCTAAAATGGATTTCATAGAACTTTTGTAACGGGATGACATAATGTTAAAAACTTTAATTACTTAGTCTTGCAGAATTCTAATTGTTTACCCTTCAATGGTCAGATAATAAGGAGTGTTGGGGTAAATTTTCGGGGACTAGGAAGGTGAAGCTGTGACAAGTCGTTCTGCAGGGAATGCTGAACACACTTCTCCCTCCGGCACCACAGTGAACTACTGGAACAGTAGGGGATCTTGGGGTGGGGGTTTCCTGTCTTTGGGGTCTGTCATCTTTTGTTCTTCAACGTCAACACTCCGAATCTTCTATTTCATTTCTTACTTCTCGTCAGAGTACCAAGCTATCCTTCCCTCTGTCCACATGCATACGTCTCTATTGCTGAGACCCTTCCCATTTACCGTGTCATCTTTCTGAAGTGACTACAGCCTATTATATAGGAGGATCCGGGTTACAAACTAGCATATCTGCACTATTGAAAATATTGAATTTATTTGAATATGTTTATGCATAACACCTAACTACATAATTGTTGTGCCATATCTGTCACTTATGAACCAGTTTACTAATGCATAATGTGATTTTAAACAGAACCCACTGTAACAACACGTCTAGTGTGATGTCACACATAATCCAACTTCTTCCGCGTGCCGCTCTGACGTAGCGCCATAATTATCGTTTTGTTGGTCACCATTGAATAAACCATATCAATTACGCATATCTATTCCCCTTTATTCAGTAATGTATATCCCTTTTTGTGACATTTATATTCATCACTATCCATTCTGAATCCCATAAATCTCTACTCCAATCCAGAAGTTTTTGTGCAGCGTTGTGTTGTGTTCCTCGCACAGCACAGTACGTGCGCTTCCCATTTGATGCTCAGCATCGCTTCTCAGCTGCCACGCTGGCCTTGGAAATCATCTGCCGTGTGCCATTCTGACGTAGCGCAAGATTCGGCCTTGTAGCCAGCTGTCGTGGCTGACACAATGTAGCCTTGCGGTCAGCTGCTGCACTCCCACCTGCCTTATTAATGCTACCACAGCGTTACACACTTGCCTTACTTTGTTACAACCGTTCTTATTGTGATATTATTCTGCTGCTAATAACCTTTCATGCCACTGTGGCTTATTCACCTAATATTCACATGTTTTTCATACCTGGAAGCTTGTTCATGATTTCCTTGTCAGCTAACTTGCTGGTTTTGTCTAATGTATCAAATGATCACCTCCTATTGTCAATTTATGACCTTCTAAAACATGAAAAAGGACAAATTTCTTACGTTCGCCTGTTTGCACATTTAAATGAATGGCAAACAGCCACTAAACTATATACAACCATTATACACTGTGCCACGGTAACCCCAGTCACTGTTATTCTTATTATTGTACTGATATGAACCTAAAAAGAAAAAAGAGGGAGAGAGAGAAAACAAGAACCTATCAGTCATGTGCCCTCCCTTAGTTTTAAGAGTGCAATTGTGATATCAACTGATGTGGAAAAACTAGTATAGCATCGTGAAGTGTTACCTTAGTGATAACTCCCTTTCTAAATGTGTGCAAACATATTAATCTCCCCTCATACCCCCCCCCCCCCCCCCTGCACTGAGTTCCAGTGAGCAGGTTTGGCCACAACCATGCCCCCCTTCTCGCCGGCAGCTTGCACTTTTCCCCCTAAGGACAACTCAACGCAACACTGCCTCGCGCCACTCGCCGCTGCAGTGACTCACCAGTGGGATATGTATCTCTGAATCTCATTTAAAAGGGAAAAACAAAAACATTTTTTCGCATAAATGCTACATACAAACTATTATTATTGTTCAACGTATTTCTCACGTGTGGACATCAGTGGTGAACTCTGTGTATCTTTGAATATACTTGAAGACACTTGTTTAGATCCGTTGATTCACACTCGGAGACACTTGTTTCACGTTCACGCTAAAGTGATGCTTTGTAATGTTTATTTACTTTAGAATATTCATACCCTGTTCTTTGCGTTTTTGTTACACTTGTAATTTTGTTTTGATGTTTTTTAATACTTGTTCTTGTTTTTGAAAACATATAATATTGTTGAAGTACGTAAGTCCCTTTGCGACCCCTAGGAGGTCTTTACAGTCTCTACTCCCTCCCATAGGTTTAGACCCCTGCCATCTTCTGTGAGGGTCTTTCATAATCAAGTAATGTGTACTATGTTTTGCAAACTAAAATTGTTTACATTTAAATAATAATTACATTGAGCGAATTCAATTACATTCTCCGCTCCCACGGAAGGGGGAGGAGTATAAAGGATGAGCCATTTGGTAGGGAAATTTTAATTTATTTTATTAGCTCCCAGAGGTAACTTCATTTTTCTATAACGGCCAAGCCTCGGCCAGCAGAGTCGGCTCCCTGGAAATTCTTTCATCCCACGGTCTAGTAACAGGAAGTCAGCACTGAGAAAGGGCACCTTGACCACGCCTCTCTCGTGTGTTGACGAGGGTACGCTATGCGGAGCATAGCAGGCGTTGCTCTGGAAAGTTCCATTGCCACCCCCGCGGGTTTCTCTGTCGTGACCAATCAGGGCGGAGGAAGCCGCGTGGTTTGTTGAAGATGTCCGTCGCCAGGCCCGCTCTATCGGACATGCGCCGTGTAGCAGTGAACATCTGCTTCTCCCGGTGCTGCGGCACCGGGGACTTAGTTTTCACAGCCAACATGCCGCTCGGACTGTCTCGATTGGCTGACGCCAACTTTCGTTAGCTTCGCGAACTATGTTTCGCCAAACTCTACACTCGCTCACCCTCACCTCCCTAGGCCTGGCTATGTGACCCCTTTATAACATGCTTTCGCCAATAAATGGCCTTTATCTAAAAGTTATCCTATTCATTCCATAATGTCCACCGCCTTCCCTTATGCCCATCCTGTACAATAATATGAAAGACTAACTTTGTGTTTGCTAAAATGCATTTGGGGAATTAAAAATGGCTACTTAATATGAATTCAGAGAAACTGCAATACGCATCCAGAAAAAAGTTATTAAATTGGTGTAACTGGAGTCATATGTGGCTGGATCACACTAAGGTTACAGAAACTAGACTTCCAAACCTTACTTTAGTTAGCCTTGCAGTAAAATACATATCTTCAGGTTCTTTGGTTCAAAGTATCTCGACTTTCAGATGTGGTTCTCATTACTACAGAAAACATGTATTAGAGATGACCTGATGATGGTTCAAATTGAGAATATCCAGCACTAGTCAGAAGAGGGTGAAGTTGCAGAGAAAACTGTGCATATCGAAATAAATAAATAAATAATCCTGAAATATGTCAAAAAGGAAAAAAGAACAAATAAAATCCACCATTTTCTGATCTACATTGACATAAAATTAATATATATTTCATTGAGCCTCGTCTTGTGATACTTAGGTAAAAACAGACTTTCCATCAACTTTCAAGCCCCACTCATACACTACAATGAATGCATACTGAATAAACTGCTACATAGTGTACCACAGCGGAAAAACTGGCAGGCAAGCAAGACTTCTGCAGCCTGCTGGGGTTGGGCACAGCTTGGCTCAGTTGGGAGTAGAGGGCCTGCTGATAAGGTGCAGCAACTTGCCTGCGTGGCTAACGCACAAGCTTGGTCAGATTAACAGTGAAATGTGTACACCTCTGATGCTGAAATATTAAGTTTGACTAACGTACTTAGGAAGAATACCCCCAGATGAATGAATTACTATTAGATTAGATTAGATTTGCTTTCATTCAAATTGATCCATAGTGAGGAGCTCCTCCAGGATGTAGAACATGTAAGAAAAGGAATAATACATGACAAATATTTACAACTCAAACAAATAAGCTATGTACCATTCCACAGGTCTCAAGTGGAATGATCGTAATTCTTTTTTAGTGAACACTGTATGAAAGACTCATTTTACAAACACTAATGCACTGAATTTATAATAAAAAAGGTTATTTTTTACTTAGAGGGTAATAAACATGTAATATAACTACTATAACACTTATTTACAATGAACACATTACTGCACTGAAATGGTGCAGAAGTTAGGTTGTACTTACACACATACACACACACACACACACACACAAACCAGTTGGTTCTACTGAGAAATTCATCAATGGAGTAGGAGTTGGCCACCAATAAATCCTTTAGGCTTCTCTTAAACTGAATTTCATTGGTTGTTAAGCTTTTTATGGTTGCTGGCAAGTTATTGAAAATGTGTGTTCCTGAATAATGCACACTTAAATCCTTGTGAAGATTATTCTTATTTCCAGTATTGATTCCATGAATTAAACTGTTGGTTTGAAAAAGTTATATATTTTTAATGACAAATTTCATTATGGAATATATAAACTTTGTGCCGGAAACAAAAAGGCAGTCCACAGAGTGGCATCATCCTGATTCACCACTAAAGAAGAAATTCAAGAGAACCCCCTCTGCCGGTAAAGTCATAGTGACAGTCTTCTGGAATTGTGATGGCGTCATTCTCTTGGATGTAATGCCAAGAGGGTCAGCCATCAATTCAGAGGCATATGTGAAGACTCTGAATAAACTCAAGAATCGTTTCTGACATGTTCAATCAGACAAGAATCCAGCAGAAATCTTGCTCCAACATGATAATGCACACCCACACACACGTATGAGAACCCGGGAACACATCGCCAAATTGGACTGGACATCATTGCCTCATCCACCCTACAGGCCAGACCTTGCACCCTCGGACTTCCATCTCTTTGGGCCACTTAAAGATTCTCTACGCTGAAAACACTTTGAAGATGAAGAGAGTGTCAGCCATGCAGTGAAAATATGGCTATGCCTACAGGACAGGAACTTTTACCAGCAGGGAATATATGCTCTTCCACAATGTTGGTGTATGACCATAGAACGTGATGGAGACTACGTAGAAAAACAGGACATGGACAAGACATGTTGATGTATATTGTCACCAAATTCTGACTCTTAACAATAAATGTGTTCTGAGAAAAAAAGATGTGGGGCATTACTTACTGAATGACCCTCGTACGTGCCTATGACTCTGGAAATTTAAGAATGTGGGGTGACCTGGAGCTGACTAGGTTGAATATTTTATTTTTTGAAAAAATAAAAAAAAACAGCCTTATGCCAGTTACTTTGATTCGTTCAGGTACTTATATCTGCCTGAAGAACCACAGCATTATCTGTGTGTATATTTATGCCTCGTCGTCCTCCTGATGAGTGCATAAAAACGAGCACCATACATGTCGCTGCATCATTTGTTGATTAGATGTGATGTACACACTGACTTTTAAAGAAACGGTAATTAGTTCTGTGTGTGAATTACTTTACATCAGCTGACTTAAGTATAGAGGAATGGTGTATTGCACTCATAAGGCTGGAAACATTCGTAATACTGCTGAGGCAAACAACAAACCAAGTCTAGAAAGTGGTAAATTTGTGGGAATACCTCCTTGCTGATAAAATATTAATGATTTAAATGCATTTATAAAACGATCTGTAAAAGGGTTTGAATTTTGTGCAAACGTTAATACACTGATGGAAAAAATCAAAACATCAAAAAATAATTAATGTAGAGTAATGAAATTTCACGAATACATTTGTCTAGGTCATACATCTAAGTGATTAATGTTGCAAGATCACAGCTTCATGTAAGTGTGAGAAAAGCCATTGCACAAATGTGGAATGCAGGTATGTTAATAAACGGTGTAACCACCAGAACATTTAATGCAAATGTGCACGCATTGTGCTTTATAGGTGCTGGATGTGAGTTTGTGGGATGGCATTCCACACGTGTTGCACTTCGTTGATCAATACACAAAAAATAATGCTGTTCATCGATGAAGCTGGAGTTGTTGTCCAATACTGATTGAATACAGATCTGCTCATCGAGCAGGCCAAGGCAATGTGTTGACACTCTGTAGATCATGTTGGGTTACAACAGAGGTATGTGGACAAATGTTATCCTGTTGGAAAACACCCCTGGAATGCTGTTTGTGAATGGCAGCTCAACAGGTCGAATCACCAGACTGACATACCAATTTGCAGTCAGGGTGTGTGTGATAATTACGAGAGTGCTCCTGCTGTCATATGAAATTGCACCCCAGACCATAACTCCAGGTGCAATGCCAGTGTGTCTAGCAAACAGACAGATTGGTTACAAGCTCTCAGCTGACCTTCTAACCAGCACATGGCTACCACTGGCACCCAGGCAGAACTAGCTTTCATCAGAAAACATCACAGACCACCCTGCTCTCCAGTGAGTTCTCACTTGAAACCACTGAAGTCACAAATTGCAGTGGTTTCGGGATCAATGGAATGCACACTACAGGGCATCTGGCTCGGATCTGTCCTTGAAGTAACTGATTTGTAACACTTCATTGTGTCACTGTGGTGAAAACTACAGATGAAATTGCTACCACAGATGCAGTACAACGTACCAGAGCCATAAGCTGAACACGATTATCTTCCCTCTCAGTAGAGCCATGTGGCCACCTAGAGCATTATGTTCTGGCGATCATACTTTATCATGACCACCACTGCCAGCAATCATTGTAGCCCTGTTACATGACCCCATTCAAACTCAGTGAGGTGCTGGTAATGGCGTCTTTGTCGCCTTAAGGACATTCTTGACTATCATCAATTCAGTATGTCCAATCTGAAAGTAATGCTCATATCCATTACAGCGTGTGTTTAAAGCAAACCTGAGTTGCATCCAGTTAGTGTCGCTGCTAGTGCCACTCTCATTCGGGTTACACAAAATATGAATCGACATCATCTTTCAGATGTAGAAACACCCTACCAACTTTCATTTATGTCTCACAACTCCTTCTTGGTGCTGCGATTTTTTTTGTACATTTAAAACAGAGTTTAAAAAAAAAAGCAGAACAGGCAACTGACTTTTGATATAAAGGTTCAATAGGCCAACTATTAGGTGCCTCAAGACATCAACTTTTGGAGAAGAATTCTAATAAATTTCATGGTTCAACTTAACTAGTAGAGATGATACAGCTTAGCACATCTCATGTCAAGTGTAATATTGCAACAACTGGGTTTTTCTGTGGTAAACTGACTCACACAAGATATGGATTCTTCCCTGTAATAGGTCCAGGATATACAATAACTGAGATGCCGTATATACTGATGAGCCAAAACATTATGACCACCGCCCACTGGTAGAGGTGGTGTTGCTGGCACGTGATGGAATAAAGAAACAATGTGAACGAAAGAGGGATGAATTGGCAGTCATTATAGTGAAGATATGGACCGCAGATGCGGAAATCGCACTTATGTATGTGGTTTTGACAAATGGCACATTGTTGTCGTGTTGTGGCTGGATACAAGAATTTCTGAAACGGCGAAGCTGGTCATCTATTGGTGTACTGCTGTTGTGAGGACCTATGGAAAGTGGTTGAAGGATGGTGAAACAATGAGTAGGTCATATGGTATTAGACAACCATGTCTCATCACAAAACATAGAGGTCAGAGGATCCCCCACTGTGTAAACCAGGATAGGTAGCGATCTGTAGCAGATCTAATGATAGAGTGCAATGTTAGTGCAGGCACAAGTGTTGTGGAGAACACCGTTCAGAGACCATTGTTGAATGTGGAGCTCCACATTACCCAGCCCCTATGTATTCTTGTGTTGACCCAGTGACATTGTCAGTTATGATTGAAGTTTTCACTGTGGATCAGCAGAAACGCATTGCCTGTCGAATGTATGGCATTTCTTGTTACACCAGGTTGATGGTTGGGTTCTTACATGGCGTCATCTAGGCAAATGGCTCCACAAAACATGCACCACCCACAGATGCAAGCCAGTGAGGGCAGAACTATGTTATGGGGTACATTGAGTTGGACTCCCGGCGGATCTATAGTGGTAACTGAAGCTACCATGACAGCAGTGAACTATGTGAACATTATTGCGGACAACCTGTATCGCTTCTTGCTTGAAGTCTCCTCATATGGAGATGACATCTTTCATTCGGATAAATATCCATGTTTGCAAGGTCAGAATCGTGCTACAGTGGTTTGAGGGGCATTATAGTGAAGTCACATTGACTCGAGTAAGATGGCGTCGAGTGAACATTTTTCGTGTAGTGATGTCTAAGTTTCTTTAAAAAGTGATAGTGAGGTTTGTAAAATTTGCGTGAAGAAGATCAAAAGAGGTATCCTGTGTGCCAACTGCAAGTACTGGTACCACGATAAATGTATAAAAGACGAACATGACTGGACATGCCGACAGTGCTTCGTAAGTGTCGCGGAAAACAAAATAACGAACACGCTAAAGACAAAAAAAAGATAATAAATAAGCATGTTAACAGGAGATTTAGTGTCAATCAATACAAAATATTAAGAGCTGGAAACTAAACATAAAGCAGTGGATCGGAATTATCGCCCAACTCAAGACAACGCCCTTTGTTAATAGTCATTCCGCGCAGAAAATGTGGCGTGTGCCGAAAAAAACAAACTACAAGTAAGTACAGCCTCAGTGATAACATTATCAAACAAATTCTCAGCACTAGTAGCGGATTGTGGTAACACAACAGATACAAACGAACCAGAAAGTAATCACAAAACTCCCGCTAAAGAACCAAGAACTTGCCAACCTTAAGATGCACCAAACGGCTCCTGTATGCCGACTGACAGTCATGGAAAAGATCTATCCAAACATTTTCGCGAAAGTAAGCCTTCAAAGCATTCAGTTTTTGCGAAAATCAAGCCTGGTGCATTGTTAAATGCAGTGGTGGAGAATATTACAACAGAAACAAGTCAATTGAACAAAGACGCTCACGTTTTGATTATTGGCGGAGGCAACGACGTATACAAAAACGAAGGCAAGACAGCCCTGCGATGCTGTTTCATGAACATATTACCAAAACTATTTCAAACGAACATTGTCATCACAAACGTGCTAGTGGACATGATTTACCTCTGTGGTCGTCTGTAAACAAAGAGATTCGATACTACAATTCCGAGCTAAAGAAACTGTGTGATAAATTTAGCCATGTACATTTGATAGACTTAAGTAAGATGAGTCATGATGAACACACAAAACACGGATTCCACTTAAATAGGAAAGGGAAGGCCAAGCTAGTTTCCCACATAAGCAAACTGCGAGAAAGACAGTGTGGAGAAAGCTCCAATTGCTCTGGGCTACAACCAGGAGACTTTTTTAGAATAAAGGGCCATAATAATAGTTTTCAGGGACGTATTTCGGATGTTACTGAGTCCCGTTCTCGCGAAGGAAACCCAGGCTGTGAAATAAGTGATCAGTCATTGCATAACAGTTCTAATAAAACAGTGTATGTAAAAAGTGTAACTCAAACAATTTTTATTCGTGCAAGATGGTAAATAAACAAGAATGGATAACACCCTTAAAGTTAATGCACTTAAATGTGCAATATCTCAGAAACAAACTAGACATTCTACAAATATTCATAGAGGAACACTTGCCACATGTACTAGTAATAACAGAACATGGGCTAAAATGCAGTGAAATAATATATTATAGATTAGAAGGTTACGTACTAGCAAATAATTATTGTAGGCAAAACCATAAAGGTGGTGGCGTGCCAGTTTATGTTAATAAGGATATAGAAGCTAAAAAAATTTCCTTTCTTGAACACCACACCAAAGAAGGATCAATTGAAATGACAAGTATTGTACTCCACAGTAATGATCTTAAGTTACCAAAGCATAACGTGATTGGAGTGTATAGGCCACCAAATGCTGATGTAATGCTGCTTATGGATAAACTTTGTTGTGTTACTGGTCAGGCCAGTTCTAACGACCTTACTATATTAGGCGACTTTAATACAGATGCAAACTCAAATAGCATAGTAAACTTGAAACTCAGTGATGTACTGACCTCATACAATCTTGTAAATATGGTGAACTCTGACACCAGAGTGACGGACATATGTTCCACTAGAATAGATTATGCTATAATCAACAAATATGTTATAGATAAGGTAAATTACAGTAACTTAGATTTCCTTTATTCTGGCCACTTCTGTCAGGTGATAGAATACATAAATTCAGTTGTGTCTAAAATAACAAAAATTGTGCTACAGAAACGAATGCTGAATACCTCAAATATTAATGCTCTTAAAGAGAAACTAGCGAAGGAGAGATGGGATTCTGTGTACCAGGTAAAAGGGTCGAATGAGAAATGGAATGAATTCTACTCAACCCTGCTGCATCATTATGAATATACTTGTCCAGTCAGAGAAATCCAGAAGGTAGTTAAACACTGTCAAAATGGAAGTAATCCTAGACTAAAACTCCCAACAAATCTGGTTAGGCTTAGGCAGAAAGTACATGATCTAAACCAGCTTTACAAAGCTACTACTATGCAGGTTTTCAAGGAAAAATACAATAGGGCTAAGCAAACTTTTAAAACTGAAATTGTTAACCTAAGGAAGCAGATTAATAGCAAAACAATATAACAGTCTGACAACATAAGCAAAGCATCTTGGAAGCTGATTGACAAACACTGAAAAGGTCCCAACAAGATGAACATGGAACCACTCAGCATAAGACATGGTGGTAACATTATAAAAAAACCCAGATACTATATGTAATATTTTTAATAACTGGTACATTTCTGGTGAACAATCAACCCATATTGTAGATTCACAGATAGAGACCCAATGCCATCTCACCGAATTTGAATTTGTGGAAGTGAATGAGCAGGAGGTTTGCAGGGCAATATACATGCAAAAGAAAAAAATTTGATCTGGATTGGATGGCATATCCAGCGCCATTACTAAAGAGTGCTTAAAAGAAATCACTAAACATCTTACTCACCTGGTTAATTGCAGCATTGGAGAAAACATGTATCCAACGGTTCTAAAAATAAGTGTAGTTAAACCAGTGTGTAAAAAGGGAAGTAAGGAAGATGTCTCCAACTATAGACCAATATCATTAATTCCCACTTTTAGTACGATATTCGAAACCATTATCGTTTCTCATCTAAATTACTTTTCCACAAAACATAAACTGCTTGTAGATTCGCAGCACAGCTTCAGAAAAGAGCTAAGTACAACCACAGCAGTTATACAGTTCATCCATGAAGTTTACTGTCTGTTGGACCAGAAGATGCAGACTGCAGGTATATTTTTGGACCTGACAAGAGCATTTGATACGGTAAACCATAGGGTACTTCTTAATAAGCTAAAATCTTACAGTATTGGGGACCAAGCCATGAATCTTCTAACCACATACCTGCTGAATCCTAAGCAAAGCACTAAATTGTCATACAAACTAAATAATAAAATCCTGAACTCCCAGTCCACCAGTGAACCTGTATTACAAGGTGTACCACAGGGCTCAATCCTAGGACCCTTTCTCTTCCTTATATATATTAACGACATTGCACAACCCATTAACTCCCATATTGTAAGCCATGCAGATGACACATCAATCTTATTCTATGGGAGTGAATCTAATGAGCTAGAATGTCTTGCTACTAGTGGTGTAACAGAAGTAACAAAATACTTCAACGATCAGGGGGCTCAAGGTGAATGTCACCAAATCTCAACTATTGACATTTGAAACAGGCAGTTCTCACCACAACAATATGAGTAGTGTGTGTAATATCTCTGCAACAGAAAATGGTAACTGTAAATTCCTTGGTGTGTATGTTGATGAAAATTTGCGGTGGACAAACCACATTAATTTCGTATGCGGAAAAGTCAGTAGTGCCATATATCTCCTCATCTAGCTCGCAAGGATAGTTCCTAGCCAAGAACTGAAATTAGTATGTTATGGAACACTTTACCCCTTTCTCAATTACGGAATTGAACTGTGGGGCAGTGCAGCTGATGTACATTTAAAAAGAATACTACTACTACAGAAAAGAGCAATAAGACATATACATGGGATGGGACATAGAAATTCATGTCGTGAAGTGTTTGTGCAGCACAAATATCTGACAATATATTCTCTGAACATCTTCAAAATAGTTGTATTTTTTATAAGACAAAATACAGAAGCTATCAAGGGGAGTGATGTACATGATCACAACACTAGAACAAAGTGTAACTATTTCCGTAACAGAACAATGTTAAAAATGACTGATAGAATTCCATATATCAGTGGCTTAATTTGGTATATCAAGCTACCAAACTCTCAAAGAACGTACACGGGAAATGTTTTCAAAACAAAATTAAAATCTTTTCTAATAGAAAAAAATGTGTATTCTTTCAACGAATTTTAAGATAGTGATTGTAACATCCAGTTGTAATGTGATAAGTGTAAAAAAATAGACATAAGAATCAGCAGCTACAGAATAAAGTTTATTTTATAAGTGTAAATATAACCATAGTATTAAGTCTGACGTTTGCAAAAGCCATCATTATGATGGCTCCACGCAAAGAAAATGTAAATAAATAAATAAACGTCTTGGCCAGCAAATGTGCCTGATCTGTACCCACTGGAACACATATTGGGCACCAGCTGCGTTCCCTTAAACCACCATCCTGTAATTTGCAGGAATTGCTTGACTTAGGCATAGACATCTGGTGCCACATGCTTCTAGAATCCTGTCAAGGACTTGCAGAATCCATACCAAGCAAAATCTCTGTTGTACTAAGTTTGAGAAGTGTAACAATACACTATTGAATAGGTGGTCATAATGTTTTTGGCTCATTGATGCACATTCTAGTGACTGTCCAGACTGTAAACCAACTTGAGTTGAATATTGCACAGCAGGATGGGCTTGTAGTTGACTTTTGGGGGCGAAAAAAATCACAATACATCTACATAAAAAGCACGAGCAGAATGGATGTAAATGCACACAGCCATCAGTGCATCACTTTCCAGTGAACACACAATGTGGTAACGATATTTAATAATAATGATGAGATTAGGATTCTCATTCAGCACCAGGATGCTTTAACAATTCCAAGCAGTAGTTTTCCATACTTGGGAGGATAATTTGCGAAAATGGATTGACACCCTACAGTGACAGCACAACTGACTCATAATGCTTTCATCTCCCTGTTCAAAAAGTAAGATACCACGTGAACTGTGTCGACATTGACCATGTAAGAAATGTTGGAATCACATCAACTCGTAAAACAAATGTTTCTGCATCCACTTCAGATAATAATTCATACGTACAAGAGAATACAATTGTGCTTGCCAAACCAGTATGGAAAATACCTCCTGTTTCTGTAGTTGGCAAAGTTTGTTTAAAATTTTTAAAGGTTTTGAATGTCAGCATTCAACAGCCATTAACTTTTAATTCATAGGAAGTGTTTGGATACCCCACACTACCGCCTACAGCCCTAGAGACATGGGCTATTAGAACAGCTGTTCAATTAGAAATGCATCGATTCATTATACTAGCCCTGCAGACTGACAGGAAGTTGAGCTCGAAATGTGATTCAGGAAATTCGACTATTGTAGTCAAATCAGTACTCAAATTTACCTCAATTCGGAGACCTACCCATATGATTATTAATTGGTGAACTGTGGTAATAACGTTTACAGCTTATTGTTTGAGATGTATGCAAGGTTTCACCCTTCTTACTATGAGAGTGTTACTGAAGACCAACCTGGCTGCATGCTGAGCTCACAGAAATTTAAGGTATTTGCACCTATTGTTGTCATGGATTGCTCAAAGCAGAATAAAACTGTGAAATCAGGACTGATAGATTTCCATAGATAATTTGAATCTTCAGAAAATTTCCCCCAAAGTGATATTGCAGTGTTAACATTAACAGTACATGCCAGTGTGAATAATTATTCACGTCTCACTGGAACTGTGCAACGAGTTGAGTGAAGGAACAGGCGTTGCATCACATCTGAAGCATTTCAAGATGATGCCTCAAGGTGCAATCATCATTACAGACAATCAAGGTTTCTGTGATGAATGCAGACAGTTTGTATTTAAGGATACAGCCTTGATCGAATTCACAAATTTTTGACATGTTCTCATAACATTCTCCCCAAATAATTACCTGACAGTAACCATACAGAGAAATGAAGTGTGCCAAGACACAAGAAACTGCATTACGGTTGATGCATAATTTTCATGGAATACGTTGGAATGATCCCAGGATAAATTACTGAGATATATTTGATCATATAGACACAATTTTTACATGAAAGGCATCTAGAAGGCTTTATGGATACATAATATTTACAATCACACTGTACTTTGGAATCGTATGGGTGCCAATCCCTCTGTTGGTTTAAGCAGAAGTATGAAAAAAGTAGACGAAAATATTTTTTCAAACTTTTTTGTGTACTTAAGATAATGTAAAACTATTATTAAGTTGGGTGAGAACTAAATGACACAGACACACACACACACACACACACACACACACACACACACTGCTCTGAGCCAACAACCAATACCTGACTGTCCGGCCCACGGTAGCCCGCACTATACCATTGTATGCATGGGACAGCTCGCTGATGTATCTGCCACTATCTCCTGGCCTGAGGCATGAACAGATGGGTATTCAACTCTGTGCTGTGGCCTACCACAGCATCGGAAGAGTCCACTGGTCACGTTGTGTCTGTAGTAAAGTCATGTCCAATGGTCAAACGTCACTGCTGAATCAGCACATTCCTGTTTAAACAGCTCACCTCCATATTGTGTTCAAAGTGCTACTGGCCACCTGCCTCATTTGCCACACTAAGTGGAGATGTTATGAGGCAGTGACAAACTGTGCCAGAGATGAGGACATACCCAAATGATTTTTGGGCTTAATGCATTAATAACAAACTGTTTTTGTTCACTGATTGTTTGCCTGCAGTTTTCCACAATGTCACTCCTGCCTGCCAAGCTATCAAGAGAACCCACCAACCAGAAGTGATCATTGCAAACACGACCTGCTACATTTTGGCACACAATATGGGGCATACACGCACACACAACTATCCATATTGCTGCACCACTACATTTGATGACAGCAGCGGGCCAGGAAAAAGTGCTATGATCATTGGCATCACAACTAAGTAGAAGCATGCGTTTATTGTAATCACTCATGAGGTTCTTGTTTCCATTTTTCTTAGTTTTGTATCCATTCCTTTTTGTTCCTTTCTGTGTATAATATGTTGTGAATTAAGGTAAGGGTATGTTGATGAAGTATACCTAAGTGTAAGTAGAAGAGTACCACGTAAATAGTAGGCGAGAGGAGATGTTATTTATTGTTGTCATGTATCAGGGCGTCATGAAAAGTAATGCCTCTAAATTTCTTATGTGAAAACTTTTAAAAGCTTCTTAAATATGACAAATGTTATGAACATCCTATGTCATTATCATTTACGTCTACATATTTGCAGACCTCTACTGCTAGAAGGCTCCAAATTGTACTGTGTAACACGGCGGTGTGTAACGTAACCACTTCAGTGCATGAGAAACAGCGTGCTGTAATGGAGTTTCGATTTCGAAGAGTTCATCCATACATGGAACACCCTCATTTTCAGCATGACATTTCCAAACCACATACAAGGGCTGCAACACCTGCAAAATCTGACAGTCCCAACTTGGCTCCATCCGATTTTCAACTGTTCCCAAAACTTAATGAACACCTACTAGGACATCACTTTGATAATGACAAAGTAGTGCAAGCAGAGGTGTCATTGTGGCTTTGTCAACAGAGTCAAACATTCTACAGTGACAGTATCAACAAACTGGTCTCTCATTGGGAGAAATGTGTTGGTCGCCAGGGGTGACTATATTGAGAAATAAATTTGTTGACATGAAGAATAAAGATGCATAATGTTAATAACATTTGTTCTATTTGAAAAGCTTTAAGAATGTTCACATAAGAATTTTGGAGGCATTACTTTTCAGCATGTCCTTGTAGGTTACAAGGTAAAGGTTTGTCCAGTGGTCTACACCAGTAGATATGTGGTTCACATCGACAGAGTGCCTGAGTCATGAGCAGAATTCATTTTCCTTTTTGTTCCCATGCCACACTCATATTGATTATTTCATTTTCTAGTTAGATATTTGAAAACTATACAACAGCACCGACAAGCTGAAACATAGATCAGTGTCACAACAGTTTCCTATGGTTTGGGTTTTTGTCTTTGCATTATGTGGCACTGACTCAAAGCAGCAATATACAGAAGGCCACACATGAATGTGAGACAAGACAATGGCTCTTAGTTCATAAATAAAACCACTCTATGTTTGGCAAGAAACTGTGCACACGATAGCAGAAAATCCGCGTAGGATAGCTGTTAGAATTAGAGTGAGGGAGATTGTATTAAGTACTAAGAGGTTTTTGGACAATCGTGGGTGTATTATCAGGAGTTCATGCATCACAATATGCTGGACTAGCCTCTCACGTAAATGTGAGTTGAGACATTGAGGTTTATTGTGAATTATTCAGGACTGACAGTGAAGGTGATTATTTGGGAGTTATGACGAAGAAGGATTATCGAGTATTGTTGAGTAGTATTAAGGGACACAGGTTATAGCTTGGAAAGTGCCTGTAGTGAAATGTGTCAGAGAGATCGCAAGGCTCATTGAACATGATACACTGGACGAGTATCCCAGGATGAGAGATACAATTTAAGGTTTAAGTGATAGTTCTCCAGTTCCAATGAGCATTATAATGCAATTGTAGTAACTCTACCATGAATTACTTACTTCTTGTGAATAGGCTGGGTTCACCTCTTCTTTTGAACATACACTCCTGGAAATGGAAAAAAGAACACATTGACACCGGTGTGTCAGACCCACCATACTCGCTCCGGACACTGCGAGAGGGCTGTACAAGCAATGATCACATGCACGGCACAGTGGACACACCAGGAACCGCGGTGTTGGCCGTCGAATGGCGCTAGCTGCGCAGCATTTGTGCACCGCCGCCGTCAGTGTCAGCCAGTTTGCCGTGGCATACGGAGCTCCATCGCAGTCTTTAACACTGGTAGCATGCCGCGACAGCGTGGACGTGAACTGTATGTGCAGTTGACGGACTTCGAGCGAGGGCGTATAGTGGGCATGCGGGAGGCCGGGTGGACGTACCGCCGAATTGCTCAACACGTGGGGCGTGAGGTCTCCACAGTACATCAATGTTGTCGCCAGTGGTCGGCGGAAGGTGCACGTGCCCGTCGACCTGGGACCGGACCGCAGCGACGCACGGATGCACGCCAAGACCGTAGGATCCTACGCAGTGCCGTAGGGGACCGCACCGCCACTTCCCAGCAAATTAGGGACACTGTTGCTCCCGGGGTATCGGCGAGGACCATTCGCAACCGTCTCCATGAAGCTGGGCTACGGTCCCGCACACCGTTAGGCCGTCTTCCGCTCACGCCCCAACATCGTGCAGCCCGCCTCCAGTGGTGTCGCGACAGGCGTGAATGGAGGGACGAATGGAGACGTGTCGTCTTCAGCGATGAGAGTCGCTTCTGCCTTGGTGCCAATGATGGTCGTATGCGTGTTTGGCGCCGTGCAGGTGAGCGCCACAATCAGGACTGCATACGACCGAGGCACACAGGGCCAACACCCGGCATCATGGTGTGGGGAGCGATCTCCTACACTGGCCGTACACCACTGGTGATCGTCGAGGGGACACTGAATAGTGCACGGTACATCCAAACCGTCATCGAACCCATCGTTCTACCATTCCTAGACTGGCAAGGGAACTTGCTGTTCCAACAGGACAATGCACGTCCGCATGTATCCCGTGCCACCCAACGTGCCCTAGAAGGTGTAAGTCAACTACCCTGGCCAGCAAGATCTCCGGATCTGTCCCCCATTGAGCATGTTTGGGACTGGATGAAGCGTCGTCTCACGCGGTCTGCACGTCCAGCACGAACGCTGGTCCAACTGAGGCGCCAGGTGGAAATGGCATGGCAAGCCGTTCCACAGGACTACATCCAGCATCTCTACGATCGTCTCCATGGGAGAATAGCAGCCTGCATTGCTGCGAAAGGTGAATATACACTGTACTAGTGCCGACATTGTGCATGCTCTGTTGCCTGTGTCTATGTGCCTGTGGTTCTGTCAGTGTGATCATGTGATGTATCTGACCCCAGGAATGTGTCAATAAAGTTTCCCCTTCCTGGGACAATGAATTCACGGTGTTCTTATTTCAATTTCCAGGAGTGTGTAATTCTGTATGTGTGTGTGTGTGTGTGTGTGTGTGTGTGTGTGTGTGTGTGTGTGTTCGTGTGTTGGTGTGTGCGTGTGTGTGTGTTTTAGCATGTTCAATTTAGTTTGGTAGGGAAGCATTGATGTTGTGTATTGTGACATATTGGTCATGTTAGGAGTGTGATGTTGGTAGATCAGGATAAGTGGTAAGTTTTTAAGGTTAAGTATAAGAGCCAAAGAGGACAGCACATGAATAACAGTGGGTACATAGTTTCTTAAAGCATTAGGATGCCTCCCATATCCCCGTACTCTTATCCGTATGAGATAGTTTAACACTACTGTAGAATTGACAAGTGAATGTCATGGGTCATGCGTGTTTTATGAACTAGCTTCAGGTAGAGACTCAGTGGGACACCATAGAAAAGTTTGCAGTAACTAGTGAGTGGCCTCTGAAAAGGGAACTGCAGCATGAATGGTGTGGACAAGAGGAACAAGTAAAGTCAAGTGTAGTAACACATGTCAGATATAGCAGTGTCGTAGCGTCAGACATTTGTCTATAGTTTACAGAACCAGCCATTGACACGAAATATAGAGAGACTTGTTACCATTAATAACTGTATTTCAGCCCAAGAAGTTGGAACAGTGAAAACAGTATAAATGTAAGTAGGCAAACAAAGAAAACACGCATACAGGAAGCTGACAGAACTTGTACTCCAGACTAGAGTGTATTAAAATATGAACTGTAGGAGCAGCTCCTTTGTTGCAGCCAAATTTTAGCAATTCAAGAATTCTGTGGGCCAAAAATACCCCTGGAGGGGAGGAGTGTAGTAGCAGAGCCACAAGCTTGGGCCCAATGGCGAAATCTGAACTCTTGCTGACACTGCAAGCTTAGCACTTACACCATGTCTGAAGCTCCGTCCATTGATGAGGCCATACTGGTATTTTACGACATTGTGATGGCCTTTGGCAGGCTACATACATGATCACTGCAACGAGGTATGCTAAAGTGTGTATAAAAGCTATCTGTCAGGTCTGGTGCTTGACTGGCTGGGCAATTCTGTTGCACCCATCCGGCGTCGGTTGCTGCCTTGGAGCTTATGCTGTAACCACAAGGCAGCCACCATCACCAAACCCTGGTTTCACCCAACGGCCACTGCCCAACTGTCCAGGCCTGTGACAGCCAACACTATACTGCTGTCTCCACAAGACTGTTCACCGATATATATGCTGCCACCCCTTGGTCTGATGCACGAAATTACGGGCTTTCACCTCCATGCCACAACATTAGAGGATGTCACTGGCCACCTCATGTCCTCACGAAAGTCGCACCCTGTGGCCAGATGCCAGTGTTGAGTCAGCACGTTCCCTTCCGATGGAACCAGATTGTCTCTCAGCTGCTTGCAAAGGACCACTGGCTGCCTGTCGCATTCACTGCAATGTGAAACAACATCAGATATGATGGAATACTCTAATGTCTATTACCGTTGAGCTGATTAATAAAGGACTGTTTATATTCACTGCAGCTTCCCACAATGTCACTCCTGTCTCCCAACGAATCAACACAACCCACCAACTAGTAGGAGTCACAGCATCCCCAATCCACTACACCATCCTCACAAATGACCCACTTATCGACATGAGATGACAGGGCAGTTTTCAGGCAGAGTATGCATCTCATGGCTTCATGAGATTGTCTCAATATATGGCAGAAAACCCAAAGATATTCTGGTTGTATGTAAAGTACACCAGTGGCAAAAAAACAGTCAATACTGTCACTGAGCAATAGCGATGGAAATGTTTCCGATGATGGTGCCACTAAAGCGGAGTTACTAAATACAGCTTTCTGTAATTCCTTCACGAAGGAGGACGAAGTAAATATTCCAGAATTCGAAACCAGAACAGCTGTTAGCATGAGTGACATAAAGGAAGATATGTTAGATGTTGCAAAACAACTCAAATCACTTAAGAAAGGCAAGTCTTCCAGTCCAGATGGTATACCATTCAGGTTCCTTTCAGAGTATGCAGACACAATAGTGCCTTTCTTAGCAATCATATACAACCGCTCACTTGACGAAAGGTCTGTTCCTGAAGACTGGAAAGTAGCAGAGGTCACACCAATATTCAAGAAAGTAAATAGGAGTAACCCTTTGAATTACAAACCCATATCACTGACTTCAATTTTCAGCAGGATTTTGGAGCATATACTGTACTTGAACATTATGAATCACCTTGAAGAAACTGACTTATTGATATGTAACCAACATGGATTCAGAAAATATTGTTCTTGTGGAACGCAGATAGCTCTTTATTCCCTTGAAGTAATGAATGATGTCGACAAGGGATCTCACATCGATTCCATATTCCTAGATTTCCAGAAGGCTTTTGATACAATTCCTCACAAGTGACTATTAATCTAACTGCGTGCATATGGAGTATCGTCTCAGTAGTGTGACTGGATTCGTGATTTGCTTTCACAGAGGTCACAGTTCGTAGTGATAGACGGTAAATCATCAAGTAGAACAGAAGTGATATCTGGCGTTCCTCAAGGTAGTATCATAGGCCTTCTCCTGTTCCTGGTTTACATAAATGATCTAGGTGATAATCGGAGCAGCCCCCTTAGATTGTTTTCAGATGACGCTGTAATTTACTGTCTAGTAAAATCATCAGACGATCAATTCCAATTACAAAGTGATCTAGAGAGAATTTCTGTATGGTGCGAAAAGTGGCAATTGGCACTAAACAAAGAAAAGTGCGAAGTCATCCACATGGGTACTACAAGAAATCAGATAAATTTTGGGTGTACTATAAATCGCACAAATCTAAGGGCTGTCAATTCGACTAAATATCTAGGAATTACAATTACGAGCAATTTAAATTGGATAGACCACATAGATAATATTGTGGGGAAGGCGAAACAAAGACTGCACTTTGTTGGCAGAACACTTAGAAGATGCGACAAATCCACTAAAGGGACAGCTTACATTACATTTGTCCATCCTCTGCTGGAATATTGCTGCGTGGTGTGGGAGCCTTATCAAGTAGGACTGACAGCGGAAGTCGAAAAAGTGTAAAGAAGGGCAGCACGTTTCATGTTATCGCGCAATATGGGTGAGAGTGTCATTGATATGATATGTGAGTTGGGGTGGCAGTCAGTGAAACAAAGGTGGTTTTCTTTGTGGCAAGATCTATTTACGAAATTTCAATCACCAACTTCCTCTTACAAATGCGAAAATATTTTGTTGGCACACACCTACGTAGGGAGAAAGGATCATCATAATAAAATAAATCAGAGCTCGAACGGAGAGATTTATATGTTCCTTTTTCCCACGTGCCATTCGAGAGTGGAATGGTAACGAAGTAGTATGAAAATGGTTCAATGAACCCTCTGCCAGGCGCTTAAGTGTGAATTGCAGAGTAATTATGTAGATGTAGAATATTCAACTTAGTGAACCATGTGTGAAAGAGGAGTTGGAGCACTGCCAACACCACTGCTCAAGTAATTGTTAGTGGTGAGAGCAATTGAGCCCACATGCCACACACCTGTCACCCAACTTTGGGTGGCACCTCTCACTGTATGGCATGCGTACATTTTCGATCTAAGGCCTACCTCAATCTGCAATCCATTCACCTTTCATTACACCAATAACATTGTTGTTTGCTGGTAATATGTCATAAGGATCATCAACTATATATCCAGACATATCAAATGTATTGGAATGGCGCCTTATTACTTTTTACGAATTCCAAACTTTTAACCAGTAGATGAAGCTGTTTGTATCCATCTAAAGTAATTTTGGGTCTGCAAAATATAATTTTGCGTACTCATAACAAAACTGGTACATGTGGAGCTTGGACAGGTCAAATATATACATACTGACATAAACTGATTTTGTGATCTCTACGAGAAACTTGGCCATCTCCTGAGTGAGGAATTCTTTGGTGAAGACTGCGAGCTATTTAGAATTTGGCATAGCGACATAATTGTTTGCGCCATCCAACCCACCCAGTTAAGTGAATTTCGCAGTGGTTTCTAACATTCTCCATTGCTGTCCCGAAAACTGCATTATTCATAAGTTTGTAAAAATCTTTCTCAAAATCACACGTCATGGAAGCCTTCTCAATGAACTTCATATATTTCCTCAACCAGACTGACTGATCGAATTTAGTTGTATGGATGTCTCTAATCTGTTTTGTTCCCAAACTGCAACACTGCTGGAGGTTTTTATAAAGCAGTATCTATCCTTTTTATCTCCCAGTGTCCTCATCAGCTTGGAGATTGAACCATTTTGTAGAACTTGGTACTCTGAACATAGCTGCAAATCGCTGTGTGCATGCAGACTATTAGGATATGCATGTCCGCCTCCATTACATATCCTACATCAGAATCCACTGCCACATCACTGAAAACACTTAATCTGACGATTTCCTTGTTGGAAAGTCACAGGAACCCTCCAATTGGTAGGATTTTTGTATGACATGCCACTAAAATTGTGTGCACCCAAATATAGGATGTAACTCAAATTGCTGGATGCACTGAACTGTTTGTTTATTTCCCTTAGCGTACCTACTGAAACATTGCCAAAGTTCCTGTACTCAAAAATCAGCAGCATATCGATGTCTGTTAAAAGTTCAATTTCGCATCTGTGCTCTTCAAGATTGTGTCCCACGAAAGCCCTGGTATGGTGTAGTAGAGCACAGGATTCACCGTATATGTTTCCATGCGCACATTCCGGAATTTCTCCAGAATGTCCCAAGTAAGCATGCAGCCATTTTCATAACAGTTCTTGCATAGCCCCCTAAAATCAGAGCTGTTAAGCTTCTGCCAAACATTCACCACATGCCCATATTCCGCATCCATTACGACATTGCCTGTAAGATTACTGCGAAGTGCAGTTATGTTGGGCAAAGTGGTTTTGTTCAGTGTCTCCATCAGATCGAATATATGTGTGGGAATACCGCTTTCTTTGTTACGAGCTGCCACCTCGCTGCTCACTGGCATGGCCTGCTGATGATGAAAGCAGCACACTAAGTATTACAGGCTGATTTAATCTGCACCATCACTGCTTGCCCCACTGCCAATTGTGATCCTCACTAGGTGATGATATCAAGCTGGTTCTTGTTTCATGCCACAACCATCACCATGCATCCTGAAACTTCAGTCATAATTGGCTGCTCAAGGTCACTCCAGCCATGCCATGTTTGACTCTGGTAACATCCCACTGGCTATGCTGCAGAGTAATTACTCCTAGCCAGCGGTGAGGCTACTGCATATATGTAAAAAGGCTCACAACTTAAACTGGAAAGAACACACAGAAAATGTTATGGGGAAGGTGAACCAAAGTCTGTATTGTCAGGACACTTAGAAGATGCAACAGATCTACTAAAGAGAGTTCCTACACTTCCCTGTCTGTCCTCTTTTGGAGTTCCGCTGCACAGTGTGGGATCCTTACCAGATAAAGTTAACAGAGTACATAGGGAAAGTTCAACGAAGCACAGCGTGTTCTGTATTGTCGAGAAATAGGGGAGTGAGTGTAACGGACAAGATACAGGATTTTGGTTGGACATCATTAAAATAAAGGTGTTTCTCGTTGCGATGGGATCTTCTTATGAAATTTCAATCACCAGCTTTCTCTTTCAAATGCAAAAATATTTTGTTGATTCTCACCTACACTCCTGGAAATTGAAATAAGAACACCGTGAATTCATTGTCCCAGGAAGGGGAAACTTTATTGACACATTCCTGGGGTCAGATACATCACATGATCACACTGACAGAACCACAGGCACATAGACACAGGCAACAGAGCATGCACAATGTTGGCACTAGTACAGTGTATATCCACCTTTCGCAGCAATGCAGGCTGCTATTCTCCCATGGAGACGATCGTAGAGATGCTGGATGTAGTCCTGTGGAACGGCTTGCCATGCCATTTCCACCTGGCGCCTCAGTTGGACCAGCGTTCGTGCTGGACGTGCAGACCGCGTGAGACGACGCTTCATCCAGTCCCAAACATGCTCAATGGGGGACAGATCCGGAGATCTTGCTGGCCAGGGTAGTTGACTTACACCTTCTAGAGCACGTTGGGTGGCACGGGATACATGCGGACAAGCATTGTCCTGTTGGAACAGCAAGTTCCCTTGCCGGTCTAGGAATGGTAGAACGATGGGTTCGATGACGGTTTGGATGTACCGTGCACTATTCAGTGTCCCCTCGACGATCACCAGTGGTGTACGGCCAGTGTAGGAGATCACTTCCCACACCATGATGCCGGATGTTGGCCCTGTGTGCCTCGGTCGTATGCAGTCCTGATTGTGGCGCTCACCTGCACGGCGCCAAACACGCATACGACCATCATTGGCACCAAGGCAGAAGCGACTCTCATCGCTGAAGACGACACGTCTCCATTCGTCCCTCCATTCACGCCTGTCGCGACACCACTGGAGGCGGGCTGCACGATGTTGGGGCGTGAGCGGAAGACGGCCTAACGGTGTGCGAGACCGTAGCCCAGCTTCATGGAGACGGTTGCGAATGGTCCTCGCCGATACCCCAGGAGCAACAGTGTCCTTAATTTGCTGGGAAGTGGCGGTGTGGGCCCCTACAGCACTGTGTAGGATCCTACGGTCTTGGCATGCATCCGTGCGTCGCTGCGGTCCGGTCCCAGGTCGACGGGCACGTGCACCTTCCGCCGACCACTGGCGACAACATCGATGTACTGTGGAGACCTCACGCCCCACGTGTTGAGCAATTCGGCGGTACGTCCACCCGGCCTCCCGCATGCCCACTATACGCCCTCGCTCAAAGTCCGTCAACTGCACATACGGTTCACGTC
The DNA here is from genome assembly GCF_021461395.2 of Schistocerca americana. Classification (NCBI taxonomy): domain Eukaryota; kingdom Metazoa; phylum Arthropoda; class Insecta; order Orthoptera; family Acrididae; genus Schistocerca; species Schistocerca americana. The sequence continues at coordinate 374,874,760 of NC_060130.1, read as the reverse complement.
CACGCTGTCGCGGCATGCTACCAGTGTTAATGACTGCGATGGAGCTCCGTTTGCCACGGCAAACTGGCTGACACTGACGGCGGCGGTGCACAAATGCTGCGCAGCTAGCGCCATTCGACGGCCAACACCGCGGTTCCTGGTGTGTCCGCTGTGCCGTGCGTGTAATTAATTGCTTCTACAGCCCTCTCGCAGTGTCCGGAGCAAGTATGGTGGGTCTGACACACCGGTGTCAATGTGTTCTTTTTTCCATTTCCAGGAGTGTACATAGAGAGAAACAGTCGTCATAATAAAATAATGGAAACCAGATCCTGCACGGAAAGGTACAGTTGTTTGTTTTTCCTGTGCATTGTTGGAAAGTGGAATAATAGCGAATTATTGTGAAGGTGGTTCAACGAACCCTCTGTAGGGACCTAAGTGTGATTTGCAGAGTATCCTTGTATATGCAGATGTAGATATGAGCAGCGATGTGGCAGTAGCGTGACTGCAGCATAAATGTACCCTTAGGCTGCATTCACACTGCACACCAGGATGGGGCATACTGAACTGGTGCATGTGTAGCTAGCTGAAGTTGCTGTCCAGGTTGTTGATACTATAGTCCAGGATGGGGTAGAGTGGGAAAATCCATTTCTCTAATTTTCACACTGTAAAATCACTTGAGGGCATATTAGGTTATGCATATCAATTTTATGAACTTACATTTTCCTTAAAATCCGTACCTTTCTTGTGAAAAAGCGAAGCACCTACTTACCAGTTGTCATGAGTTTTTGGTTCCATTATGTTTCCCACTCGATTTTGAAGAAAGTATGTCTTTAAAAACTCTGATTTTGTACACATGGTACTGTAACATCTTAACTTCTTAATAAACCATGTACCTTTTCATAGTTCATAATATTGTAGACATTGTGAAATGATGTGCTTCTCAAGCATTTGCAATTAATTTACAGATCTTGTATTGAAAAGTGTGGTAGCGTGTAGCTTACTATTCAATACATCTTTAGACTATATATTACTGCAAGGCTACCTAGGTGGCAGCACACAGGGCCAACCAGCTGGTGCTCTCATGGACAGAGAACAGGGGGCACCATAGCAGCAGATTATCCAGCTACAGGCAGCCAAGTGTGCACAACTTGCAATGCACCATCAGCCATTCTCATATTCCACCAATGTCAGAGCAGCCATCAATTCTGCTGGTACCATGCCCGCTTTAGCAATGACATGGCTAATTGCCGGCTACACTGTGCGCACTCAAATGCCAGCTGCAACTGCATCTAGATGCACCCAGCTGCAGTGCTGTACCATAGTGTCTCTTCATGGCAGAACAGGCTGGCAGAGTCAGTGACCATGTTGATACACTTTCTGACCTCTCAGTATTGCCGTACACCACGCTAGGGGGCCACAGGACCACTGAGGCACTGTCTCTTTCAGCTGCAAACAACCCCACCATAATAACCTATGGCACACATCACTGAAATCTGGACCTCGGACTACACTACACATACTTGTAGACATTCACGGTGGCTGACATCAATGAACCAATCCTGGGTGTGGATTTTCTCAGCTAGCCGATATCACAAACATTAAGCTAATCAATTCAGTAACAACTTAGAAAATAGGGAGACATCAATGGCAAGCCACTTTCTACAGTATAACTCCTGGAGTGCCCTGCACTGTTGTGGGCAAACTTCTAGAACTCACTTGCCCACCTGGTGCATCAAGGTCCACCACATCATGACTACAACTGACCCACCCATCTCATGCGCTCCTCGTCTACTTGCGCCTGAGTGGTTCTCAGTAGCAAAGACTGAGTTTGAGGCCATGCTGTTACATGCCATTATTCAATATCAAGCAGCCCATGTTCCTCTGCCTTGCACTTATTCCCCAAGAAAGACAATTTGTGGCACACATATGGGATCTATTGTACCTTATTGCACAAACAGTACTGGACCAATATGATTTCCTGATACCGCACCTGCAGCCACACTTTGGCAGACTCAGTCATATTTAACAAAATACACTGCACGAGGGTGTTCACTAAGATTCATGTGGCGTTTGACGACATACATAAAATGGCCATTATCATACCCTTTTGGGCTTTTTGGGAGCATGTACGTGATGTTCGGCATTTAGAATGCTGCCCAGACCTGGCAGCATTTCCTGGATGACATCATGTGTAGCCTACCTTGGTGTTTTGCATACCTCAACCACATCATGGTACAATATTACGATATTGCAACGCCTGTGTTGCTCAGAAATACAATACAAAGTTTCCTTGGACATGCATGCACGTCTGAAGGTATAGACATTTGGAATGCTGCCCAGACCTGGCAGCATTTCCTGGATGGCATCATGTGTAGCCTACCTTGGTGTTTTGCATACCTCAACCGCATCCTGGTACAATATTACGATATTGCAACGCCCGTGTTGCTCAGAAATAGGATACAAAGTTTCCTTGGACATGCATGCACGTCTGAAGGTATAGACACTGTGGCGACGACATCTATTGTGAAATAAATGAAATATATTTGCATTTGTGAATATGGACAAGCATCAGCTGTGTAATGGAATGACGACAGTGAAAATATGTACTGGACTGGTTCTCGAACCCAGATTTCCTGCTTATTGTGAGCAGTCATCTTACCACTAGACTATCTGAGCATGCATCATGGCCAGATCCAAACTTCCATATGTTGTCAACCATGTGTCTACCACTCTCACTCGTGCAATCATGTGTGCATTCATGTATGTCCGAAGCAACTTTTCATTGTACTTCTGAACAACACTGGCTCTGTAATATCATATTTATCTGTCAACACCAGGCAAGTGACTTTGGATTACGTCTGCCCTGTACAAGAATATATGTAATGACTGTACAAGTGCAGAATGTAGACACATGGTTGATAAAATATGGAAGTTTGGGTCTCGCTGTGAGTTGTGCTTGGATAGCCTAGTGGTAAGGTGATCATTTGCAATAAGTAGGAAATCCGGGTTCAACTCCTGTTCCAGCACAAATTTTCATTGTCATCTTTTCAATACACAGCTGATGGTTGTCGACATTCGCAAATCATAAAACATTTCATGTACATCCTGGTATGTTCAAAGTCATCCAAGCTCCATCACCACAACCTAACGACCATCTTCCACTACCTGAACAGAGCAGGTATTATCATTAACCCCTTGAAGAGCATATTTAAGGTGACTGAAATTGAATTTCTTGGGTATTTAATCGCCCAAACCGTATCTGCGCCACTAACGGACAAGGTACAGGCTTACAGTGTCCACAGACACACAAAAAATTACACCTCAGCATGATAAACTTTTATCAGCACCATCTGCCTAATGCCACTGCTACACTAGCATCTTTGATCGCAACTCTACACAGCTCCACCTCCAACGGAAGGAATCCAGTGATCTGAACAGATGCACTGGAGAAAACTTTTAAAGAGGTCAAACACAGACTTGCAGAAGCAACACTGCCCACTTACCTGGTGCATGACACCAAATTAGCCAGGATTGTGGATGTTAGCCAGACCCTCATAGGTGCAGTGCTTTAACAATGCATAAGCAGTAGCTGGCTGGCATTTTGGCTCTTCCTGCAGGAGCTGTCAGAGTTGCAACGTGCTTGGAGTATTTATGGTTGTGACTTGTGGTATTTCAATAGGTGAAATACTTCCGCCCATCTGTGGAAGCCTGTCTCTTCATTATATTCACTGATCACAAGCCTGTCACTTATACTTTTTGGAACAACCACACAAAGTTTTCACTACTCCAATTCTGGCAAGTCGAGTATGTGTCACAGTTTTCCATGGGCATCCACCAAATTTCGGGAATAGACAACATCGTCATTAACTGCTTACCCAGTGCTTGTGCCATTATCTCTTCTTCTGTGAACTTTCAGGACATCGCCCAAGGCCAAGGGAGTGATTAATAACTGGAAACACTCCACTAAAACATCTCCAGCAGTCTACAACTCGAGCTACTGCCAATTCCCAGCCCTGCCCATAAGATCTTATGAGACAGTTCAATGGGTACACACTGCCCATTCCTGCTGAAGAATTTCTGGTCCATTGTTTCCAACCTCATCCATTGACTGTCATATTCTGGGGTCAACAACACTGTGTCGCTCATGGCCACGCTTTTCTCTGTGCAGGGCTACAAAAGGGCTCCCATCAGTGAGCACATAGTTGCACTCCCTGTCAGCAAGTCAAAGTTGGAAGATACTCTCACACACCCATCAGCTCCTTTTCAGATGTGACGCGCCACTTTGCACATGTCTGTGTTGAACATTGTGGACCCACTCCCCCTTTCCCATGGCAAGGGTTAAGTGCTCACGATGGTGAACTACTTCACTCACTGGGTGGAGGTGATGCCCATAGCGGAAATTATAGCTTTGACTGTCGCTACCACCTTCATTGACACCCAAGTGGCGCGAATTGTCTGAGTAGTACTTACATTGCTCCTCCTGTTTGTTTGTGTCCTTTCCAAAATTATTTATATTGTGTGCTCTTTACACACATTGCCCAGCTTTGTGGTATGCAGTTGCAAAGGATTGCCAACCACCACCTGGCATCTAATGGCATGGTTGAGCAGCTCAGTCAGACACTGAATGCCTCCCTGACTTGCCATGACACCACCTGGGTGAAAGCACTCCTGGTGGTACTCCTTGCCCAACAACTAACACCAACAAAAGAGATCAGCACCTCACCTACCAATCTCTCATCATCTCTGGCGATTTTGTGGAGGAAGTGTCTTCTAATGCCTCAGCCCCACTACTGGCAGAACATCTGGCTTCTGACTGCACATGTCGACATGGCATGACACTGACAAAGTGTTTGCATATGCCAGTCTACAGCAATGTACACATGTCGTGTCACACACAAGTAGTACAGCCATCACTTTAGCTGCTCTACTTAGTGCCACACAATGTGATCACCCATGATGAGATAATGCTCGGCATTGAGTGCAACATCAAGCCAGTCTATGTCTCAATCAACCAAGTCGAGGCGTCGAATGTCCTGACTGCTCAGCAACCATTCATTAGTTCGACATGTCGAACTGGTCAGGCAGAGCCCACACCCGTAGCTGCCAATGACATACGCACATCATCAGCTTCAATCTCACTGCCATACACACATCAGCCCCACCCCGCCTCGCCCTGCCAGCCAGCACAGCAGCTCAGACCGTGGACACACCAGGTGCCCAGGCCACCCCCACCACAGCTGCCAGTGTAGTCATGTGCCCTGGCTGCCACATATTCTCAAACGCCCGAGCTGTATCATAACATCGTCCTGTCATGTGACACAGCCCACTTGCTAACCTCCCTAGCAAAGGACAAGAATTAGGTGCCCCAGACACTGCCTGCTGTAGAGACACTGTCTCCAGTGGGACACATCATTGGGAAATCGTTTCCAGTCAAGCTCTGTAAACCACCAACCACGTCACATTAACCAGTAACTGGTCTGTCACAGCTCCTGGACTTAAATTCATGTCTGTGTGGGGCGTTGACGTTGGACTAACTTCTCTGCTAGTTTTCATGTCTGCTTTCCTGTTGAGCTCTGGAATCGCCCTCCATGTTGCCAAGCTTGCCCACATGCCTGAACTTTCTTGCAGCTCTCGAGCTCTGCTACCCAAGGGAGGATCTGTGTGGCACCTGTGCTACAAAAATGTGTGTACAGCAGAACTAGTTACAGCCAGCACAAAGCGAGCCACACCTGGAGTCCAGCAGTGTGCAGATTTACCATTAGGATAAACTCTAGCAACAGTGTTACGTGCATGGGAGTAAAGCACACAAAGCAGTGTGAGCAAGGCAATGCTGCCGTGGAGACAAGAAATTCCAGTTAACTTTTAGGTGCACAGCAAAAAGTTTGGTGGAATTAGACTAAACATAAACATTGGACAATCTGAAAGAAATATTCACAATTACTCGGTAATTAATAACTAACTCATTGTTTTGAAATCACATACTGGGTAATTTGAGGTAGTACTTACAATGCTCCTCCTGTTTGTTTGTGTCCTTTCCAAAATTAATGAAAGCTGTATCATATACATAAAGCACAGATTTGCAAGACATATTCCTGAGCAAGTCTTTTAAAAATATTATAAACAGTAGTTTACTTTCCACCTTCAGTTTGCATGTGTTCTTTCCAGAACTGATGAAAGTTGTATCATCTGTATAAAACACAGATTTGCAAGACATATTGCTGAGTAGGCTATTTATAAATATTATAAACAGTAATGGTCCGAGAACTGACCCTTTGGGAACATTCAGAATCTGTGGCTTTTGATCATTGTAGCTTATGATTTGCCGTCTATTACTGAGATAGGATTTAGTGAGGAAGAGTTCCAGGTTCTTAATGTTATGTCACCATAGTTTCACCAATAATATTGTACAATACTTTGATAGGAAGAATGAAATGCCTTGCTCAAGTAGACTAGTGTGTCCTCAGCAGGGTAATTTTGATTCAGAAGAAGGCTGCACAAAAGAAATAACATTTCCAATAGTTTGAACTCTTGATAACTGGAACCTAAAACCACGTTAAGACTTAGTCAACATATTGTTTTCTGACAAATGCTTCAAATTCGCTTTTTTATACGATGTTCAAATATTTTGGAGAATATAAGTATCAAAGAAACTGGACTATAATTCTTAGACTATAATGTCTCACCCTTTTGTGTAATAGAATAGCTACTGTCTGTTTCAAACATTCAGGAAAAATACCACAAACAAACACACAGTTTACAATATTGCAGAGAGATATTGATATTAAGTTCAATACATTTTTAATCACAAAATTTGAGACGGTACCTATGTCTTTTGATCTTGAGTTATTTAATTTTGCTTCTGATTTAATTACATGACATACTTCCACTTTTCTTCCCTTAAAGGTTGACACTGCATTAGCAAAGTTTTGTAGACACTGGTTCATATAAACAGAGTGTGAATCAGTTTTCGAACTCTTTTTATGAGGAGATGAGGATTTATGTTTCACAGTACTGATAAATTCAAGTGAAGAGATATTAACATTATTTGTAATTTTTGCACAGTGTGTTTCCATGTCTGACTCTGCTTTAAAAGCACTCCACACAACTTTACATTTATTATTGGAGTTTCTGATGCAGTTATCATTTGCTCTACATTTGGCTGATCTGATTTATGACCTGTATTGTCTTTTAAGGCTAATACATTGATGGAGAAAATATCACAACACCAAAAAATAATTAGTATAGAGTAATTAAATTTCGGAATGCATTTGTCTAGGTGACGTACATAGGTGATTAACATTCCAAGATCATAGGTTCATGTAAGCATGAGATAGGTTAATGTAAGCATGAGATAAATCATTGCAAAAGTGAAATGCTGGTTGATTAATAAGCAGTGTAACTGCCAGAAAGTTGAATGCAAGCATGTAAACATGCTTGCATTGCTTTGTATAGGTGCCAGATGTCGGTTTGTGGGATGGAGTTCCAAGGCTGTTGTACTTAGTAGTTGGTCATGTAGGGACAGCTAATGCTGTTCGTGGATGACGCTGCTGTTATCTTCAGATCTTGTCCCATATGTGCTCAGTGGGATACGGATCTGGTCATTGAGCTGGCCAAGATAACATGTTGACACTTTGTAGACCATGTTGGGTTACAGCAGCGGTATGTGGGCAGCCATTATCCTATTTGGAAACCTCCTGGAATATTGTTCATGAATGGCAGCACAACAGGTTGAATCGCCAGACTGATATACAGACCTGCAATCAGTGTGTGTGCGTGTGTGTGTGTGTGTGTGTGTGTGTGTGTGTGTGTGTGTGTGTGTGTGTGTGTGTGTGTGATAACTGTGAAAGTGCTCCTGCTGTCATACGAAATTGCACCACAGACCGTAACTCCAGGTGTAGGTCCAGGGTGTCTAGCATGTAGACAGGTTGATTGCAGACCTTCAACTAGCCTCCTTCTGACCAATACATAGCCATCACTGGCACAGAGGCAGAATCAATTTTCATCAGAAAACACAACAGACCTCCTACCTGCCTTCCAATGAACTCTCGCATGTCATCACTAAAGTCGCAAATGGCGGTGATTTCGGGTAAGTGGAATGTACGCTACAGGCTGTCTAGCTCGGAGCTGTCTTTGAAGCAACCGATTTGTAACAGTTCGTTGCGTCACTTTTGTGATAACTGCTGCTCAAATTGCTGCTGTAGGCGCAGTAAGATGCTCTCGAGCCACATACCGAGCACAATGGTCTTCCCTCTCAGTAGTGATGTCTGGAGCCCTGCCTTCTAGCGATCGTACATTCTCGTGATCACTGCTACCAGCAGTCATGTTAGGTGGCTACATTCCTGCCAAGTCTTTCTGCAGTTTCGCACAAGGAACATCCTGCTTCACAGAGTCCTCGTTCAAACTCAATGAGGTATTGATAATGGCGTCTTTGTCGCCTTAAAGGGAGTCTTGACTAACGTCAACTCAACAACATCAATCTCAAAGGTAATTAACGCTCATGTGACAGTGTGTATTTAAACCAAACCTGATTTGTATCCTCATAGTAGCACTACTAGCGCCACTCTTATGCGAGTATCGCGAAGTTTAAATAGACATCGTTTTTCAGATGTAGATGTTGGGATTTTTTTTCCTTCTGTGTATATGCTGTTTTATCAACTCTTTCACTTTTTGCTTATCATGGCTGATCAAAACCGTCAATCCTAGCTTCTGTAAGTGCGGTGTGAACCACCTATGTAGAATGGTCTGGCCATGTTTGCTTGCTTAGTTTCTTTTCGTTTGGTAACAATTTATGAGGAGGTACCTCAGTTAGAAGAGTAATAAAGCTGCCAAAAACTTCCTCACCATTGCTGAAAGTATATATTACATTATTCCAGTTTGGTACCTCCTGCTTCTCCCTAATGTTATTTATACTTTTATCACTGATGTGCACCATTTGGTTCACGATCAAACATTTTTTCATTATTTTCTAAATTTACCCATAAACATTTGTGACGTGTTAAATAGTCAAAATTAGAATAATTCTGAAACGTAACTAAGTTTTAGCTTTGACACTCATGGAATGTTTGTAGTGACGAATTAAAAATATTTAGTGGAGTATAAATTGAACTAATCATAGAACTTGTTCTTCGCTAACTGTTGTTTTTGCCGGAGCTTTGTCGCTAAGATGAAGCTGTTTGTGTAAGGCCAATTCACATTGGTCGTCGCGTCACGTCACGTCAAAATGGTTCAAATGGCTCTGAGCACTATGGGACTCAACTGCTGAGGTCATTAGTCCCCTAGAACTTAGAACTAGTTAAACCTAACTAACCTAAGGACATCACAAACATCCATGCCCGAGGCAGGATTCGAACCTGCGACCGTAGCGGTCTTGCGGTTCCAGACTGCAGCGCCTTTAACCGCACGGCCACTTCGGCCGGCCACGTCACGTCATCACACGCCAAATCACGTCACGCCAAGCATTCCAAAATGCATTTCAAATGGTAGCATTTACAGAGGCCGTCAATTACCGTCACGTCACGGCACGTCAAGATTTCTAGGGAAGAAGGTTGCAAAGTTAATCCATTTTCGCCGCGTCCACTCCAGTTATACTTGTGGATTTTATGCTTTTTTGTATTCTTAATTTTTATTTTATTATTATACTTTGTTTTCGTGGCAGATTTTCGATGACGACTTGGATATTGTTTCCATTGACTGTTCTTGCACAAACGAGGTCAGATATCTGAAAAAAATTATTTAGGTTGTAGCTCACATCTGCGTGATGTATGGCCAGTTTGTTTGACACCGAAATATTCGTACCAATGGTACTGTGTAATACGAAGAATCTGTTACATATTTTATGCAAAAGAGAAATGTTTCAATCTTGTCTGATGGGATGTTTTTCACAATAAAAAAGAAAAATGGCACAATTCTGTGTGTATATCCTTTACACTACAGAGAACTGAAAGTAAATAAGAAATGTGCTAATTGCTATGCGAAATGAAGTGTATAAAGATACAAAATATGAACTGCAGTGTTGAGTGAAATTAGAGCATGTATCTTAAATACATTTCCTGTACGATAAGGGTACAGATTACTGCATTTGTTTATTTGTGTTACGACACTAACAGCCACAGACGTAGGTTGTATATTCTGTTTTACAGATAAGTCAGTAGGAAGTCAACAGATTAAATATGTTTCATAACAGTGGGGAACAGAAAGGAGCAAATAACACACAAACACATAGTGCACACATTTTAGTGCTGATTTAGCTGCTTTGTTGGGTTTTGCCTTCTGTTTACTGTGGCTACCATTATTGATTAACAAACATAAAATATGAATACAATAGATGGCAGCTAACTTCTTCATGTATCATATCGTACAGCCCACTCAACATAAATTTTATAAGGGACGACTAACTGTATTGCAAATTCATGTAAAGTATTTTCTCTCTCTCTCTCTCTCTCTCTCTATCCGTGTACGTGTGCCCTGGCGAGTGAAACGTGTCATACATATTTTTAATATTCGTAGCATACTGAACGGCTGCTTGATTTTTCTCCATTTGTTACTTATTCTACCGAGTAGTCGGACCCTGTAGACAGAGTGCGCTAAATATATACATCAGAGAGCTACCAATAGGCAAAATTATGACGTAGTCGACGAAAAAAATACACGAAAAATCGAGAAAAGGTAATGAAGAAGTAGGATGTATCATCGCCACGCATTGTGGCCAAATTCAGTGTTTTCGAGACAGTTTCAAATGCACTGGTTTACTGCTGTCATTTTGTTTTGCGGTCACAAAAATATATTCGACCAGACCAAAACTAGCTGTGGCTGACCCCCCAAAAAAAAGAAAGGAATTAGGGACATCTGAGCTGTGATACGTCCATAAAACTGAAATGTCCGCTCATTTTGCTCTTTAAACCTAAAGCCCGGTCCACACGCAACGATCTATCGGCGCAGATGTCTGTACATGCAAAAGATTGCTGCAAATGTGGTGTGTTCACACGACACAAACCCCAATCTACTACTCGCCCGCCATCTGTCGGTGTAGAAATGAAATATCAGTGGTAAGCGACTACGCTCCCCGTAAACGTCAAAATTTAAATCAGTTATTTTGAAATATAGAAATGGAGGAAGTTCTGTTGTGGTCTGTGGTCGCAACTTGTGTTGCAAAAAACATTCAGACCAACCGCAGGAAACAGAGAAAGCGGTCAAAATGGTGTAGACAGTGGCTGCTAAAGCGAAAGCAGTTTTCTCACGTAAATTTACTGCGAGAGTTACAGGGCGAACCAGTTTTGTTTTACATTACCTCGTGTTCCATTTCCTCGCACATTGGCACTCCAATTTCATCTTCAATTGTACTCCTGCTTGGTCTTGGCGTTTCTTGATCACTAAGAAAGACAAGCAGATCAAAATACCATAACGTTGGCTGGTATACTTGATCCACTCCTACACCAGATCTTCTAGATTTCTGAACTTTTGATAACTCTTTTCGGTAAACAATTCGCTGACGGACTTAATTTACTTGACTTGCCTTCATGAACTCATCCTTCAGGAAAGCGTAAATAGCTTCACATCTGTTGGATATTATTTCACTCAATGCTTATTTCGATATTGCAGATGAAAATTCCAAATCCTTGTAGCTCCTTCCTGTTGCTAGGAATCTTAATGTTACCGCCAGCCGTTCATGAGAGAAATTGCCCTTCTAATACAAGTATTTTTTCTCATAATATGAGGGGTTACAAGCTTTAAGAGATAATTATAAGTTTCGACATCCATTCGCAAATAATTTCGCCAGTTCGCAACGAATTTTTTTATTTTTTATTACCGTTTCTCTGTTTGCCGAGACGTCAACTGCCCGCAATTTTTCAATTAGAGCATTGCATGCGGCTGTCTTTTTGTCTCGGTCACTATATTCTTTACTTTTAATCTTCCACAAACATGGGTGGTTTCTATATATTTCAATGAATTCACTTACAAACTCTCGAGATCACTGACTAGTACCAGCCATTTTAATGCCCTGTGCGCACAAATATAAACACTAGACTGAGCAAACAGCTGTTTCGCGCCAGATTTGCGGCGATCTCCTGTCCACACGCTCCAACTTGTCTGCGCAGATGTGGTTTGAACCCACAGATTTGAGAGGTTTCGCTCAAACCTCCAACTCCAATTTCCAGGTTTGCACACACCTCAGGTTGGTGCAAATCTTCTGTCCACACGCAACGATCTGTCTGCGCACATCACATGTGCGCAGACATTTGCGCAGACAGATCGTTGCGTGTGGACCAGCCTTAAGAGCCTAGTCTATTCCAGGTATCAAATGCAAATTGTTATCGTTTCTACAAGAGCCTATAGCAAAACCACAGCATCTATGAAGGGAATCTGTCTGTGCTATCGATATTATGACATTCAAAATTTATAGGTCGTATTGTGGACAAATCTACGTCGTCCCGCGATCACGTGACCACGTTGGCATCGAATGTTGACAACACAAAATCAATATCTACTCGCTCCAGAGACATTGCTACTCAATGTCGCTAACGGAAATTTCCTGAAACCAGAGGGTGTGTTTTCAGTTACAAAGTTGGTTCGGCGCCATTGGAAGTTGGGGCTGGGCTGTAGGCAGATTGGTGCTTGTTTACGTTCGCAAGCGAGTTGGGGTTTACATGGGAAATTCTTTACGGGAGAGACATTTATAATGAAGTTGCGCGACGCTTAGCTGCAGGCTCAGCTATTTAAGCTGGTATGCATAATGTATTTTAAAGCTTGACGCCATCAGAAGAACGCCGATACCCGGAGCTTCGATCTGCCAAATCCACAATCCGGATTGTTGTGCAGGTAAGTTATCGCCATGGTAATTCTCTAACCATTTTACATTTCACTGTTGCTAAAATGTAGATATATGTATTTTTACCATGTGAATCACAGATATTAGCAAGAAGTATTGTCATACCATGGTGATTTGATTACCACTTTTTTCACTGACTTACGTCTCGATTATGGCCAGCATCATCTGATTATTGAAATCTCCTGATGTGATAATTGAGATGCTGTTGATGGGCAGGTTCAGCACAGTACCCCACTCATTTGTTATTAACCTGCCTCGTATGCTTTACATTTAGGTAACCAGAACCGGCGTTCAAAACTATAGGCTAATATCGCTTACATTGAGTTCAGTGATTATAAAAAAATATTAGTTCTTAAATTACATGATCAGTTTACATGTAGGGGACTCAATGGCTGATTTCCAACATGGCTTTCGTGTGGGTCGAAGCACAATATTCGAAGCCGTGGAATTTATGCATGTAGCACTTGACAAGCGTGGCTTCGGTTGTAAGGTGACGGGTATGTGCATGGGCCTATGGAAGGCATGTGATTTCTTCACGGAAATAGATTTTAAACTTAACATAAGCAAAAGTGAGGTAGTTTAAGCAAAAGTGAGGTAGTTTACTTTGGCATAGAAATTAATGTTCCTTGTCAGATGTAAATAATCGTGTAAGTTTTGATAGCAAAATTTTTTGTAAGTTTTCGGGATTTTTTTTACATAGATTTTACTTGGAACAAATGTATTGATCATGTATGCTCAAGGATGTTAAGTGGTACATATTTGCTAAGAAGATTTTCCCATTATTTGGACACACATATTTTGGGGTAATTTATCTCTACAGTATGAATGGTTTGGGTGTTGTGGGGAACCACTTTTCACAGATTCACAACTATTTTTCTTGATGCAGAAAAGAATATGGCTGGTTGCCAATGTGGATACAAGAAGGCCATGTAAAGAATTATTCATGAAATATAAATTGATCTCATTATATGCACTCAATGTTTATCAAACCCTTATGCTGATAAAAGAGAACCGAAAATACCTTGTTGTTATTAATCAAGTATATTAATAAAACAAGAGGCATAAGCATTATTTTTTTTAGAATAAGAAGTAATTTTACCTGAAATGTAAACAGCCCATACGTGAAAGGAGCAATCTTCTATAATAAATTACCAAAAAACCTGAAAGACATTGAAGGTTAAAAATTTAAAGCCAAGCTCAAGAGCTGGTTTATATTAAGATGTACCTATTGCCTTGATGATTTCTAATTGTAAGTATTGTTATTAGTCTGTATTAGACACCTTTCATAATTTAATTGTGGGCACTATATGACTTTTTAGTTGTATCTTATTTGCCCTATGTTAAGATTCACCTCATTGTTGTTACTAGAGTGATTGTAATGTGTGAACTTCATGTTTACTACAATAAAAAACAAATGAAATTATCCTGTACCAGCTTTCCCTCCCTCTCCCTCACATTTTTATTAGATGATAATAAATTTATCTTTTTCAGGTATCTGCATCTGCATTTTTTTATCCTCCCTACTTTCTCCTTCATTGGTATTTTGCTGCCCAAACAGCAAAATCCATAGACTACTTTTCAGTGTCTCATTTCTTAATAGAATTTTCTCAGCATCACCTGAGTTAACTAGAATACACATCAACACCCCTGTTCAATTTTTGTTATTATTCATGTTATAGCTTGTTTTCAAGACACTGTCCATTCTGTTCAACTTCTGTGCCACTGGCAAACCTCATAAAGTTTTTATTTCTTTTTCCCGAACTTGAATCCATTTCCCAAATTCGGAAATATGGAAGCGTCCGATCCCACCCGTCTGCTTTGACCCATGACGTCACAAATATGGCGGAAACAAAAACAAACACACACACACACTTTCCACAAGAAGCCTAATGACACTAACGGGATAAGCGCGGGAAATTGGGTGTTTTGGGTGGGGGGCAAACTAAATATAAACAAATTTAGACGCCTTGCATAGCTACATCGTGTAAGTGAAGACAGCCATGCATGAATACCCACCCACCTCCCCAGGGGTTGTAACCCCTGCAACTCATAGAAGATAAAGATGCTTCAGTAGCTGATTAGCGTTTTTTGTCTTTTTTTTAAAAAAAAAATCTCACGGGATAGAACGAACAGATCAGAAAGATAAATATAATAAACTAAAACAGAAATTCGAGGAAACAGATAATTAAAATAAGTACTAACTGTTTTTAAATTTAAAAAAAAAATCTCACGAGATAAAACGAACAGATCAGAAAATAAAATAAGATAAAACGGAACTGGAGACAGCGACACTCAAACCAAACACCGCGCCGTCATGATGTCACACACGACAACACCCTTACGTCACGGGTCAAAGCCGACGCGTTGGATTGGACGCTTCTGTCGACCCCCCCCCCCCCCCCCCCCCCCCCCCCAAATTCCACCTTGGCTCTCTTTACTGATTGCTCATTGCACAAATTGAATTGTGTGAGGACTAGGGTACAACCCTGTCTCACTCCATTCTAAACTTGGCCTACCTTCTTGTCATTGAGCTCGTACAACATATTGTACATAACATTTCATTCTCTGTATTTTGTGCCGGCTGCCTCCAGAATTTCGAAGAGTGTGTTCCCGTCAACTCTGTCAAAAGCTCTCTCTAAATCTACAAATGCCATAAATGTTGATTTGCATTTTTGTTGTGTATCTTCTCATAGGGTCACTGTTGGTACATCAGTTCAGAAATTTCTTCAGAACCAAAACTGATCTTCCCCGAGTTTTTATATCGTAGCAATCTTTTTGTAAATAATTCCTGTTGGTGATCTGCAGCCACGACTTACTAAAGTGTCAGTTTGGTAATATTCACACCTATCGGCACCTGCCTACTTTGGAATTGGAACTATTACATTTTTGTTGAAGTCTGAGAGTATTTTGCTTCACTTGTATACCTTGCACACCTGGTGAATAGTTTTGGTATTGCTGGCTCCTCTAAATATCTCAGTAATTTGGAGGAATTCTCTTCTTTTTCCATAACAATTTTTGAAGTTCATTTACTTTGTATAGGCTATTTTTGTATTCCTTTCAGTGTAACCTCCGTTTCCTAGTACTGGCTCATATCGGAGCTCTTGATATTCATACAGCTGATTCTCTTTCCTCAATAGATCTCTCTAGTATTCGAAATAGGTGGTATGTCTTTCTCCTAGTCATTCATGCTTCTACAACCTTGCACTTATTCTCCAGTGCCTGCTTAGCTATTTTACAATTTATAAAATTCTCGGTTTTTAGATGTTGGTATTCTTTTTAGCTTCTTCATTTGCTGCTCTTTTGTAATGCAAGAATTTCTTCAAGGCCTTGTGTTTTTATGTATGGGATCCCCGGCTGCCCTCAGTATGTCACGCTATTATGTAAACAGTCTGAAATCTTCGTGTCCCCAGGTCCCTTTGACATACACAGTTTTCTTTCATGATCGATTCTTGAACCAAGTGTTAATGAAGTTTACAAGATTTTTCTGTTAAAAATTATACCAGGCAGCTCCCTTTTTTTCATTCCTGCCAGTCGGTTAATTCCCCCCCCCCCCCCCCCCCCCCCCCCCCCCCCCCCGCTGAATTCGGGTCCCCCCATCACAGTTAAATTTTCTTCTCCCTTAACTATATGAATAATGTTTTCTATTTCATCATAAATTCTTGCAACATCAAATCTGATAAGCTAATTGTCATATGAACTTGTACTAATACTACTTTTGTGGTATCAGAAAAGTGCATTAAGAAGCAAACTGTTCAGCAATTTTTGCTTGTACTGTGACTAATTGCCCTAGAAGTAATTTTTGATATAATAATGTATTTTTATATTCCTTTCACCACATTTTTTAAGCCTTTTGTTCCTCTAATACAGATTTTCTGATGTGTGTCTACTTTGTAGGCAGTTTTCACAGTAGTGCTGTATTTGTTATTACCAGTTTTGTTGGTTTCAAGTGAACAAACTTTGTGTTCCCAATAATTAAATGTGTCTGCATATTGTGTCCGATATATTTAATTTGATTCTCAGTTGACTGTGATGACAAATTTGAAGACTTGGTCAGCTTGTGGAATGTTGCCTATAGTTTTTGAAACAGTTTTCTGGTTTTGTCCTAAGTAATCATATTTTAAAATATGACTTTCATTTAAGGAACTTTTATTTATTTACATTTTCTTTGCTTGGGGCTATCACAATGATTGTTTTTGCAAATGTTAGAAATAATAATATGAAAATTGCACTTACAAAGCATGTTACATATTCCAATTGTTACATATTATATCTATTTTATAACATTAATTACTTTATAGCTGATATGGTTCTGATTCATATAATAAGCATTGAATTCATACATTGAATATAAATAAATATTTTTCTATCAGGAAAGTTTCCAGTTTTGTGTTAGTCATTCCCCTTACATGTTCTCAGAGACCTTTGTAGTTTGTTAAACCATATCAAACCATTGATGTGTAGGCTTCAGTCTCAGTTTTAATTTTTTTTCCCTTCTGGGAGTGAAGTTAAATTTTGTCCAGGTGTTATGATCATGTACTACATTGTACCTGTTAACTTTATTTGGGAAAAACATGAAACTGCAACTAATTTTAATATGTGTACTAATACATCAAGTACTTGTGCTGCAGGAACACTTCATGACATGTTTCTCTACTACAGCCTGTCCCGTATGTGTAAGTCTTACTGCTCTCCAATTTAACACAAACATTGTTAAGTGTACATCAGCAATACATTACTATAACTCAATTTCATTGTTACAAAAGGGGTAAATCATTTGAAAGTACAGTGTTTTTAATGTCGTCTAGTAACTATCTTTTCCAACTGGCTAAGGAGATATACGCCGCTACAGATTTTTCCTCTTAAAAAGTCGATATGCTTTGTGTTTCTGAGATCTTACATACATTATTTACAGTGTTGTATTGAGGGCTGCCTGTTTTAAATACCAGTAATTGTGATTTGATGACATTTACCTAGAGGCCCTGATGGATGAAGTATTTTATTAATTCTGTTACATCACTTACATCAAAAGGTTCTAGCTTCCTACATTTTCTACTACAGAATAAGATTGAAGTGTCATCTGCATCGCTTATTAAATAGAAATTTATTTCTGGAATTCCTTAGAGTAACGAATTTTCATTTGTTGAATTGTTTCCTCCGATTTAATTCTTGGGATACAACTTATACTTCGGAAATATTTAAATTATGAAATATATCAAGTAACGTGTGAACATCCTGTGTAAACATTGTATACTTTCATAGGAACTGCCGTGTTGAAGCTTGTTCGTTTTTGTCTGTTTATGCAACAGTTGAAATCTTGGGTTAGTATGAAAATATGTTGTTCAAATTCCTTTTTGTCATTCGTGGTTTAGGTTTTTTTGTGTTTCCACATGCAATATAAACTGATTGTCATTGTGAAGTCATAGATGTTTCCTTATTCCGTGCGACTAGTACTAAGTATATAGAAATAAAATTTGTGCATTAGCCAATACAAAAATAAATAAGACTTTGACAACAGATAATCGATTTCAACAGTAGACTTATTACACTACTGGGACTACTGTATGAATAAGCTATAAAGCCTGAAATTTCCCGACAGATTGAAACCGTGTCGTAGACCAGGAATTAAACTTTTGATCTGTGAGGTGTACTGGAATATTGCATTAGCATCTGAGGCAAGGGGGTCATTCCGTGTAATCTCATTTTGTGGGGGGGATTTAGTCATATTTGGTATGTGGATACCTATATGTCTTAATAGTAAAACTGCCAAATAGCACTGTGCTAACTCTAACCACTTTGATAAATTCAGGTTTGAATACACAAGGATGTGTGCAGAGTCATTGATCAGGCAACAGTTTCCCTAATCTCGGAGATTGGTACTTGGTAATGAGCTGACTTACAGGCATCAATTTTCTATACATCTAGTATGTAGACCACTATGTTGACGAATGAAAAGTAGGATACATCATTTCCATGCCATGCTTCAAAATCTGGATTAAAAAAAGGTACTTTGCCCAGGGAAACAGCACAGACCTCTGCATGTGCACTGTAAATCTTTAGTACTGGTAGTAAGTATAAGTAATAATGAAAAGCATTTAGCCTTGCAATTAACAGTTACTACCTGAACTTAGAGGTGGCTCCTTTGGAAAAAAGGTCAAATTTGATTAACTTCAAAGTCCTGGGGGTGGGGGTGTTACGTAGACAATTGGCTCTCAACTTGAATTTTTGCTGACATTTTCACATATCTGGCAGCAATTGTAAGTGTAAAGAAATATATGCTAACTCATTTTATTCATTAGCATGCCATTCACATTCAGTGTTACACGGAATGGGCAAATAAAAACTAAGTGTATTTGCTTGTATAATTGTCCTTAAATATTTGTGTTTCACCTGTAGATGAGAACTGTGAACAGGTGAAAACTGAAAACAGTTATCAATCATTGTTCCTAATATATGTTTTATTTCACTGCTGAATGTCTTCAGTGTAAAGAAATGCAAGGCAGGTTGGGCACACAAATATGGTAACTTAAAAAGACCACTTTAGTTAAATAAAAGAAAAGAGGGAAGCAATAATGAGACATCAATAATTTTTTACAATGATACCGGTATCTATTGACATAAAGATTCTGCAAAGAACAGTTTCATAAACAAATTAAAATATGAAGAAGGAAAGTGTATTTTTAAAACTCTTCCACATTGCATGTAACATTGTTATCTTTGAAATATTAATCCAAAAATAAAATAAATTCAGTTAAATATGAGAGAATTATCTTACAGCACTAGTCACATTTTTACAGCGGTGCACTGTGACACTTTTAATGATGGGACACCACCTTATATATGACATTGGAATAGGGGACCTAAACAGCATTTTTCCTACTGTGCTGTGAAAGGAATTTTGATTCAGTTGGATATGTACAGTTAATCTCAGCATCTCTAAATTCATTTGATATCTGGGAAATTTACCCTATGTACCAGTTTTTGTCATATTTGAAAGCCACATCTTTTCCCTGGTGCAGCTGTTTCAACAAAGCATTTTCATAAGTTGCCATAGCAACAGTGGTCTTATTTGAATCTGTTGAAAGTTTCTTCATTATAAAGGTGCTAGTATCACTGACTAGAAATGTGTGGTTGGTGCGGTTGTGTTCCTTGAACTGTCTTACCTGTACTGTACATGTGTTCCAAAAAACCTTCATATGATTTGATCTCCTGGGAAGAAATGGAGAACTATTAATGCCCTGTACTCTGTGGAGTACCCATATGAACAGCTCGGACATTTTTCTGATGTAATGGAGCTCCTCATTCAGAAATGTAGAAGTTACACTTGCAGTGAGAAGATTCAGGTTTTCAACAAATACTCCACCTTCATTGGAGTGTTGCCAGAGTACTTTCGGTATTGCAGAGCACGTGGTACTGTAGCAAGATAAGTTAGACAGTAGTGGTATAATCGCATCTCTTGAATGCAGGTGTGGTCTAAAGGTGTAACCTGAAACTGTGAAACAAGACATAGTGATGTTTTGTGAAAATGACAAGTCTTCAAGATTTCATGCAGGAGAGAGTATGTCATGGTAGGTAACAGGAAGGCTCACATGTAGAAAATGCTTTGTGTAGCATCTGACTATTTTAACACTTACATCACATTACCTTGACACGTGCCTTATGATATCAGATGGTAGTCAGTTACCATAAATAGTGTGTGAAGGGTTAGAAGAGCACAAATAGAAATTAATTGAAGTATAAGGGATTGGTAAATGATATTTATGGGACATTCAGTTGGTTCTTGGAAGAACACAGACATATTAATAATTTGAATAAGAAGTATTAATGTTCCGCGATAATATTTATTAGTTTGTTATGGGCTGGCTTTAGATTTTTTTGGCCATTGTGAGGTAACTTAATATGAAATGGATAGTCCACACAACTTCCAAGAGAATTAATAACTGTACAAAAATTGCTGTACAAAGATGCGAGACATTTAGTGACTACATTGATGTGTAAAACAAGCGTAATGTAATATCTAAAGAGCCTCTGAACAAATAAATTTTACTGTAAGTATATTTAGATATTAAAACTACATAAATGTATAAACGAAAAACACTCTACAAGTGAGTAATGACACAGGCTACTATGTCGCGTGGACAGACTGGCGAATGTGACGAATAGGACGAATAAAGAGATGGGGAGCAAGAAATCTGTGGAATGTGGGTATGGAACAGTTATAACAAGCTTGTTATCTAATGATGAGAGAAATAATGACTGGCTGTTACTTTTATAGTGTTAAAAACTGGAGTATATTTCCTGGATTTTTGTTTCCTGGCAAAATCCTGTGAAGTCCTACCCACATATAGCATGGGAGCCCACCTGTTGTCAGTGTTTTGTGCGATCTATGGTGGATATTTTTGCCGAGTATGTTGTCTTGTTAGTGTAGGACTATAACCATTGTTGAATGCTATTTCTTTAATTATTTTGAATTCATTTTTAAAATATGTCTGTTGGGGTTACGTCTTAAATAAATGCTATATCTTACTGATGTCAAATGGAGAGGTCTTCTCTCAACTGTGTTGTAAACTTATGTTACTGTGTCAGGAATTGAGATGCTGAAAAAATTTGTCTGGTGATACCTGTCCACAAGCACAGTACATGCTCCCTATACCTAGCCCAATACTGTATTTTCGAACTTAGAGGCTTTTTACCTAAAGATGTTTGCTCTAAATTATACCTAAACATTTCAGGTAATAACGGAGTCAGTAGGGAACTCATTACTAATCCATCTGACCGACTACAGAGCTTGTCAAAATTGGAAGTAATTTTGCTCTAAGCTTGTTTCAGTTCTCATTCTTATATCTTGTGTCTCCACTGGATTTGTTGTGTTTTTATGTAGCCATTCTGCTAAAATTTCCATTTCCTCTGCAACAAGAATATTAGGAAACAGGCTGCTAACAACAAATGAGACATGTATTGCACTAGATGGAATGGCTACATCTTAGTTTTTTTGGTTGAAATTTAGTTTTTGTTTTAATTAGTGAATGAAACTCTTCTCCTAATTTGTGGCAAGGTGCTGAAACTAAAGAAACGAGTCTTATTGGAACAGCTTCTTTGTAAAGCTTAGGTAACCCATATAACTTTGGTGCTATTGGATTCATGTGTGGTTGCCATCACTATCGGTAAATATGGATTTACAGGTTTTAATAAGGTTCTTCATTTCATTGTGGAATCTTTGGGTAACTCTGGGAACTCAAAAGGTTTGAGGAATGTAAACACTTTTCAATATATTCTACTTACTAAGTAACACTAAAATGTTCCCTTTGTCACCATTGGTAGCAATCCCATCGTGAGAAGACAGTTTTTTCTTTAATGTGGGCAACACTCTTTGCTCCCTACAACTAGCATTGAACATATCTTTAGTTATAATTTTTAGTTTCATGAGCTAACAGATGTTTTGTGGACACATCGTCTGACAAAACTAACTTTGTAAGTCAGAATATGTTGAAAAAGTGTTCACATTTCTCAAACTTGTAGAGTTACCTAAGTTTACAATGGAGTTGGTAGAAGGCTGTCAACATTTCAGACCTCTCTGTTTGACATCAGTAAGCAACAGTGTTTATTTAAGATATACAGGAAAGTAACATCAACAGACAATAATACTACCCAGTTCACAGCATCCCATAACACACAATTATGCGGCCTTTGACTCCATGGTGCACCACCTACTATCTGTACCACCAACCAAACCAGATTTTGAAAATGAATTCAAAATAATTAAAGAAATAACATTCAACAATGGTTATAGTTCTACACTAATTGACCACACAGTCAATAAAAATGAGACAGGTTAACAGGACTCCATTGTCCACCTCAGACAGCACAAAACGACACTGATAACAAGTGGGCGCCCATCCTAGGACTTCACATGTTCTCACCAGGATATATACTTCAGCTTTTAACACTATAAAAGTAGCAGCCAGTCATTATTTCTTTCATCATTAGATAGTAAACTTGTTTTAACTGTTACACACACACACACACACACACACACACACACACACACACACACACACTCCATAGACTTCTTGCTGCCCCTCCCTTCATTTGGTCTGTTCATCACATTCACCAGTTTGTCTATATGACATAGCAGCCTGTGCCATTACTCATTTTTGGCACACACATTCACATAGTTTTAATATAAGATTTACTTGTTCAGGATCTCTTTAGATATGCATGGGAATTGTATCGATATAGTCATAAAATGTCACAAATTTTTATACAGAATTTTTTGCACAGTTATGAATTCTCGCTAACTTGTTTGGACTCTGTTATCTGACGATGGTCTAAGAAGCCAAATGGCAGTTCATAGCAAACTAATAAATATTATTGTGGGACATTAATGCTTCGTAGTAAAGTTATTAATTGAAAAATGGTTTGCGATAAATTGGAATCACCAAATGATTGTAAGAGGGTTAATCAAATGAAGGCCAGAATACACCAGAAAACTTAGAGACATTTATGGTTAATCAAAGGGAAACAAGAAAGTTGATGGCTTAATATGCTGTAGATCATGTAAGAAATGGAGCATCATCTCCAGTGGGACAAGAATAATGTAGGAAATTGACCATGTCTTCTTTTAAGGTACTGTCCTGGAATTGACCTTCTAAAGACATAACACTGAATTTACCAGCAACCACTGTCCTCCAAATTGTCCTGAAAAATGAGTGTTTCACTGCAACCTTTAAAACCATTTTCAGGTAAGGTTTTCTTCCCTCTTTCTCTGCTTCAGTATTGTGAATTGAACTCTGATTGGATAGAGCCGAGAGAAATTAGATTGCTAAAACAAATCAAGCTGCATAATTTAACTGTCTTCAGAGTTCTTGATTAGACTTGGTTTTCTTCCAAATTGAATCAGTTGCATTTGGTTGGTATACTTTCCTGCCTTATATCGATGCCAAACACAAACATACCTCAGATAAGTAAAAACAGCCCTCCCTGTCAGTTCACTCTGTCGCCACTTCTAATCATGTATACAGCTTCTCCAGATTCCTGTCTTTGTCCCTCTGAATTTTGATACTATCTAAACCCAAATTTTTTTGCTTCTTTATTAATCATTTATCAGGTGAGGTGGTGCAGGGATAATGGCACAGGACTCTTATTTAGGAGGGATTTTCAGATCTTTATTTCACCATCTGGATGTAGATATTCTGCAGTGTTGAGGATACTTACGTCAATGATGAGTAGGTTGCCACATCAACTCGTCACTTGCTGTTAAAAAATTGTTACTTACCAAAACCTTTTGGGCACTGCCCATCATCAGATCATCTACCAAAGAAAAGCAAAGAGCTATAAACACAAGCACAATTGATAAAAGTCAATCAGAATGAATTTACAAAAGGTGTTGCAAAGAATTCTTAAAAAGCAGATGCACCAAAGAAAAACAGTCTTCATATAAAGTATGGAGTCATATGTGTCAGCATCAGTACTCAGCTGCTACTTGCCGTTCCATTCTGCAACACTTTGGACAGTATAACCCTCTCTTGCAGTTTGATGATTCTGTAATTAAAGAAGTGGTAGGAGTTGTCATCAATCTGAAGACTGATTTGAACAGCATCGTGCTGTACTAGGCATGTTCCTATTTGAGATGTTATGTTATTGCCTTCCATTGGCATTTGAACTGACTCATCCAGCCAGTTAGAGGGGGGATCTGCAGTTTAATGTGGACTGAGAACCATAGTGCAGCTTGGCAATTCCCACAGAAGCAAACATTGCCAAAGGTGAAAGAACTGGTGACACACACAAATCCTAGGTCGATTGGGGATCAAACCCAATTCATTGTAACTTTCCACTGGTTTCATTTCATATGCCCTCAAATTGCACAATCTAGCAGTTGAAGCACCATTGTATTTACAGGCAGAGTACTTCAGTCAGTTTTAGATCTTTCCAACAGCTACAGGAATGGGGGGGGGGGGGGGGGAAATCTTGTCCTCATGTCACGAATGTTTGTGGAAATTTGGTGTAAGGGAGTACATAATGAAACATGTTTAAAATAATTTTTCTAGAATTTTTAACCAAAACTACAGTTAGGTGGCCATTTTGAAATGTCATTTTCACAAACTGGGATCAATCCATACAGAGTGATCCAGTACTGGTTGCTTGACCATCTCAGAAAAATTTTATATTTGCTGGGTGAATTCCCCAATGTTTAGTAGTCACAAAAATATAAAAAAAATTGTTTGTTATTTTGAAGTGGCGGCCATATTTGTTCCAGGCTGCATGCATTTTTCATATTTGCAAGCATCTACATTTTTTACAATTATTCGGTAGTGGATTGTCCTAAACCTTTCAGATAAAATTCATTTAGTTCAACACACTCTGGGCTACAAATTAACATTATCGTCACTTAGCGGAATGCATTCTTTAATATATTTTTAGTAGTTCAAAGTTATCTGCCACAAAGTAAAAAAACTCAATTTTTGAACAGTAGTTTTCCAAAGAAAGATTAATTTCTCAGCCTTAATATTTTTTGTGCTATTACACTGTATAGTATAGTTACTTTTTATAGAGTATCAATGGTGAACAATGTACACTTAAAAAATACACTATTTTAAAAAATGGATTTTTTAATTTTTCCATTTTGCAGCCTGCAGTATCTTTGTTGGGGGACCAGATAAAAATCTGAAAATCTCACAGGTAATAGACCTTTATTATATCAAACTTCAGTATAAATTTCAACTTTGAGATTAATTTGTAAGTTATGGAAAACAGATTACAAACACAAGTCAAAAATATGTTTTTTATCTGCGATATCTGGTAGGCTAATCAAATAAAGTATACCAATTGCATAATGTAACACACCACATTACACTACCTAATGATTATTTGTTGAAACAATGGTGTGGTAATTGTTTCAGCAGGCTAACAATGGCATCTGCAAACATATGCAAGTCAGATTATTGTCTTCCCCCTTACACCAACAATTGTCTACTCACAATTCCTTAGGTAGAAGTTCTTGAAGTGTGCACTTGAAAAATGGTGTCTCAGTGTTCTGTTGGTGTTATCATTAATGAGGAATGTCATAAGTGTGTATGGAGTGTATCCTAAAGACATTACTTTAATCGAAGATTACAGTGAAGAAGGAAAAAAGTGTTGTTTTACCTAAGAGACTGCCCAGAGGTCAAATCAGCATGGAAGTTCCATGAAATGAAATACTTAAAAAAATTTCATCACTTTCTTGGTCAGTCTTGTATGGGCCCTTTTGAGAAACATTAGAAACCTATAACAAAAGTACTAGCCTATAACAAAAGGACTGCGAGAAATAACATTTGATCATTATTCTAAAAATAAAAGCCCTTTTGTCAATCTCATACCAGGAAAATCATTGTGTTCAACATGTTAGGGAAGATATTTGTAATTCACAAGAGAAAGAATAGTGGAACCTCAGATACAGAATTTTGTGACTTATCAGCAACCATTAAGAAAGTAGATACAACTTGTGAAATGCTGGGTATATCGCCTGCTAGTAAAATTAGAAAACTGAGTCAAGATAAAAGACAAAGTGCTTTGAATACAAAAATTGAGAAAGTGGCAGCTACAGTCAAAAAGAATTTGGAAATTTCATTTCAAAATACAATTTGTACTAAAACAGATGGAAGTTCTAAAACTTGACCAACAGAATATGATGATTTGATAGAAAAACCAAAAATTAAATGCAGTACTTCAAAGAAAGAGGATAAAATTATCAGTTTACTGCCGAATTCTTGGAGTCGAACAAAAGTTTGTGATGAATTTAATGCGTCAGAACGTCTTGTTAAGTTAACAAGGCAATTAGTAAAAGAATGGAATTTTACCAGCATTACAAAAGAAAAGTGAATCTAATTTGGCAGATGAAAACACAATCAATAAAGTTAGTAAGTATTATGATGATGACAATAAGAGCCATTTGATGTCTGGCAAAAGAGACTGTTTTTCTGTGAAAGAAATTGGTTCTAAGATACACAAGACAAAAAAGGTTAATATTGTGTGATTTAAATGAACTATTCACTGAATTAAAAAAAAAAAGAAAAGTCCTGACATTAAAATTGGAAGATGCGAGTGAGACCAAGATGGTGTATTGTTGCAGGGGCATCTGGCACCCATAATGTTTGTGTTTGTTTGTTTGTATCATCAGAACGTAAAGTTGATGATAGATGGGGCCAATCTTAGAATTGACCTTTTGGAAGTTACAGTATGCAATATTGACAGTTGCAATTCTATGATCAAGGTAAAATGTGAAGATTGTCCAGCCAAACAAGCCTTACTTGACATGTTTGAAGAACCTGAAGATGATTTGATGCCTGACACTATAAAATACAAACAATGGGTGAGACGAGACAGAACTGAAATGGTGACAGTCATAAAATCACGAGAAGATTTTTTGAAGTTTTAGCCACTAACCTTGAAAATCTGAAAATGCATCATTTTATTGCAAAATCTCAAGGTAAATTTTTAAAGACAAGAAGCAAACCTTGGCAGCTGATGAATGCTTAGTTCTTGCTGACTGTTTGGAAAATTATTCCTTTGTTGTTCAAGATGAAGTGCAAGGGCGCCACTGGGTAAACAAACAGGCCATTGTTCATCCATTTGTATTCTATTATAATTATGAACATAAACTACTAAGCCACAGCTTTTGTGTCATAAGTGACTACCTTGAACACAACACTGCAGCAGTGCACATTTTTCAACTAAAGTTAACAAAGTACATTAAACAGCACCACCCTTCCATAAAAAACTGATTTACTTTTTCGGATGGGGCAGCAAGTCAATATAAAAACAAAAACAAAATTATTAACATCGCCTTTCATAAAGAAGATTTTGGGTTTGATGTAGAATGGCACTTTTTCGCTTTGTGCCATGGGAAGAATGCTTGTGATGGTGTCGGGGGTACAACAAAGCAAGCTGTCACAAAAGCAAGTCTGCTGTAGACCGATGACAATCATAACACATCAAGAAATGTTTGAATTCTGTAAAAAAATGTATCGAAGGAAGTACCTATGTTTTTGTACAATGTGAGGAAATACAAGCAGTCTGACAGTTTCTTGAAGGAAAAGTCCAACTCTTGTCAGAAGATTAAAGGCACTCAATCTTTTAATTGTTTAGTACCCCATTCACACAACTTACTGAAGTGAGATCAGATCAACTTTGCCTGATAGTGAACTTCATTAGTGTGAAAAACTTGTACAACTGCTTCATCAAAGTAAAAACATAAGTGTCTTGTGTTTACTATGAACAGTGGTGGATTGGCAAAGTTGATAATATTGACTGTGAAAACCAAGATGTACGTGTTGTATTTTATTGCCCTCCATGACCAAGGACATCTTTTAAAAAAACTGAGAAACATGAAGTTTGGGCGCCACTTAAAAATGTACAATGGAAGCTGTCTCCCGTGGAATTTACAGCTGTGACTGGATGAACTTAAAATCTAACACCCAAACTGAATGAACAAATTTCTCAATGTACTAAAACAAATGATGAGAACAATATAATGTAATTAGTAGTCTTATTTTCATTAAAAAAAGTGAGTAATCATAGATGTAATTAAATTATATACTGTAACTGATACATTTTATTCCATAAGCCTAGATATTGCAGATGTTAAAAAAATGTATTTTTGACTTGTGTTTGTAATTTTTTTTCCATAACTTCCAATTGAATCTCAAAGTTGAAATTTATACTGAAGTTTGATATCATAAAGGTCTATTATATGTGAAATTTTAAGATTTTTATCTGGTCCCCCAACAAAGATATTGCAGGCCACAAAATGAAAAAAATCCATTTTTAAAATAGTGTAATTTTTTAAGTGTATGCTGCTCACCATTGATACTGCTTAAAAAGTAAATATACTATACAGTGTAATAGCACAAAAAATATTAAGGCTGAGAAATTAATCTTTCTTTGGAAAACTACTGTTCAAAAATTGAGTTTTTTTAATTTGTGGCTGATAACTTTCAACTGTTAAAAATATATTAAAGAATACATTCAGCTAAGTGATAATGCTGATGATTTGTAGCCCAGAATGTATTGAACTAAATGCATTTTATCTGAAAGGCTTATGACAATCCACTACTGAATAACTGTAAAAAATGTAGATGCTTGCAAATATGAAAAATGCAAGCAGCCTGGAACAAATATGGCTGCCACTTCAAAATAATAAACAATTTTTTTACATATTTTTGTGACTACTTAACATTGGGGAATTCACCTAGCAAATATAAAATTTTTCTGAGATGGTCAAGTAACCAATTATTTTTTTCTTGGACCACTTGGCATGGATTGACCCACTGGCATTGAGTGACAATTTGGAACCATATTAACCTTTTTATTAGTGAATCAGTTTTATTCAGTTAAGTCACTGGAAATATAAAAGGATCAACTATGATAGACAGTTATTAAAATGCAGGAATTATGCAGACAAATGTTTACAATTCTGTAATGAAAGTCATTTCTACAAATTTTTATTTGTAAATTTCAGAAATTCTTTTCACAGACATCATGAGTTTCACCATCTTAATTTTTTTCATATAATGCCTACTATCATATTTCTAGACATAAAAAATCAGAAGGACGTACATTCTGTTTAGTGCACTAAACCTCAGCATGAAGTGACGATGAAAAACTGAGATAGGTCCGCTTGCTGTCATGAATTTGACCTTTTGTATATCTAAGTTCTTCACTGATCTCAAAAACATTTTCCAAGCCACCATTTGTTATCATAGATAACTGTGATGAATGTTCTTCTTTAATAGTGATAGGGGCCGTGCTGTGAGCTCAAAGATTAAACTGTATGAGTTAAGTAGATTATGAAACACTGTCCCAGGGATGGTAAAACCAGATTCATATTGTTTTTGTAACATATTTGTGAATTATTATATCTCATCTTTCATAAGATAGGATGTTTGTATTCCTGGAACATGAGTATAGGCAAATGTAAGCAGACCTTTTGGACTTAAAAAGGTGATTTTCATATGGATGCTGTAAACCTGCTCTTGTGGCTAAATGGTAATATTACCACCAACACCCTGACATGCATTTTTGCCATGACTAGTGGCAAAAAATTCCATTCTACAGTGGCCCTGTGATCTCGCTTGTAATGGCACAAAAATGATGCATCTCCTGGATTGCAAAGAAGTTTCTGTAAAAGTTCAGTGTATGGTTCTCTTAAACGTGCAGTTTGCATTATCAGTTTTACAATTTTGATAAATGATTAAACATACATTGTGCACTCCACTACTGTTTACAGTAACACGTTGTTTTGGGGGAAGTTCACAAAACTATGTAAAATCAATTTTATCAGAAGGATATTTTTCTGTGAAAGTAAGTACACATCTTCAGATTATGCAAAATGTGTCCTTTGCTTATCTATCTTTTGTTATTTTCTGAAGGGGCAGACACAATCTCATTTGTTACCAGAAATTCACCTTACACCATTGAAATAATAAAAAGCCCGGACATATTTTTCCATGTGCTTACCAATTTTGTTTACCAGTTTATATGTTCCTTTTGACAAAATACCATCTTCATTTAGTAAAACCATTATTTCTTTACCATGTATTCACTGGTGTTAAAAAAGATTCGGAATTTTTCTTAACATCTGTAATTTGGTGTTAAAGCTATTGGCATGACTTCTGCTAAATTTCTCTTGAAGTTTTTTCATTGAATTGTTACAGTTTGCATTCAACATGCCATGATCTTCAGACACATTTTCCACTGGAACACAGTCCTGACGCTGTCTGCAGTTTTAATGCTAAGTGGTGAGACTTACATCAAATGTATTTAGGGCACTTGTCGGTGTTCTTCTATTGGTGACATTAAATGGTGAAGCTTCGTGTTTTTTAAGGATTGTAGAGGGATCTGTTGTATACTCTGGATGTTCGACTTCACAGTCATCCATCGCTGAAAAGCTATAAACACTGAGGTGACAAAAGTCATGGGATAGCGATATGCGCATACACAGATGGTGGTAGTTTTACATACACAAGGTAAAAAGAGGAGTGCACTGCTGCAGCTGTCATTTATACTGAGGTGATACATGTAGAAAGGTTTCCAACATGTTTATGGGTACAGAACGGGAATTAAGAGACTCTGAATGGGTAATGGTAGTTGGAGTTACATGCATGGGACATTCCGTTTTGGAAATTGTTAAGGAATTTAGTATTCCAAGATCCACAGTGTCAAGAGTGTGCTGAGAATACCAAATATCAGGTATTACATCTGACCATGGACAATGCATTGGCTGATGGCCTTCAAGTAATGACAGAGAACAGTAGTGTTTGCATAGTTGTCATTGGTAACAGACAAGCAACACTACCTGAAATAACGACAGAAATAAAATGTGAAATGTACAACGAATGGCAAATTTGACGTTAATGGGGTATGGCAGAAGAAAACTTACATAGATAGTTTAAAGGACATTGATCAGTTGTTGTAATAAAACTGAGAAACCATATGAGTGTCAAAAAACAGGATGTAAAGAAACTAAAGAGATGATGTTGATTGGGGGAAATCATACCAGGAGAATCCCATAAGGCAATAGACAGAAGCAAATCGATCCATTTAAGAGCTCTTGGTGAGTGGAGAGGTTTTCCCTTGGCTACCTATGTTAAGCTGATTGAATTGTTAGGATGCCACTATTGACTACACTGGGCTCTAAATGCATTGTTGTAGAAAAAAAAGAGTATATTTGAGAATGCTATGCATCTATGTTGTTGAAAGCTATTGATCAGAATGTCCAGAGTTTGTGATTGTGGTGACTTCCAGAGCCCAGGTAATCTACCGATAAAACCAAAGACCAAGAAACAAACTTCAAATTAATGAACAGTGAAATAATACAATATGCGAAAATGGCAGAAACAGTGGTGGTGGTACTAGAAGTAGTAGTAATGGAATAGAAATCGGTATTATCTTGGACTCAGCCATCACCAATTTGTAAGCAGTAGACTTGATAAATGGTGTCAGTAATGGAGATAAGGATATTCATATGTATTTATAGCATTGTTGTCTAATAACTGCGATTCATTTGACACTTTCCTCATAGAAAGGATATTAGAAAAGTTGCACATGTTTTATTGTTTTTCAGAGGTTTGTTTAACGCAGTAACATTTACTGTGTATTCTAGGGCAGAAATAGAAAAAGGCTTTAAGCTGTGAGGACATGTGGATCTATTTGTGCATTACAGCACAGAGTATTATCTATTAACAAAACCTGTTGAGGTGGAAAAATGAGATACGCAGTGGGTTTAGGCGAACACAACACTGAGGAACCTCACTGTGTACGTGATCCACATACTGTAGTGAAACATACAGAGTGACTGAAATTCCTTGCATTTTCTGGTCGAAATGTTTTGAGGCCACTTTGTTAAGGAATTTTAGCATCTTCGAGAATTATCCTACAGGGGACAGGGTCATCAGTGGAATCGTATTATTTGCAAATGATGTACCGCACATCATTTGTCCCTGTTGTCGCATACCTTTAAGCAATTCCTTTTATAGTTCATACGTCATGCAGTATTTCAGGTAAGCATGTGGTACAGCAACAGCAAAAGTCTCAAACTACCATATAAACACTTTCAACCTTTTAGGTTTTGAGGGTAAGACTCACTTGAATAATCCAAGAGCAAGAAAAAGCTGCTGCAATTGATCCCTGAGCTCAGTCCCACCAGTTTTACATAATTAGGCATATGGGACATCACAGGAGGATTTAAAGTATACACATTAAGCTGCTCATAGCAATTGTACTGAGACAGAAGTGTCTACAAACATGAGTACTTCAGTGGAAAGACTGAACACCATTTTGCCCAAGCTACCATCAGCCAAGATCCACCATGCAATCATTGATAGAGGTGGTTGGAATTTCAGCTAAGCCAAACCAGGTGGTATAGTGGTTAAGACATATTATTTGGGAAGGGTAGTGTTTCAATCACCATCCAGCCCCACACATTTAGGTTTTCTATCATTTCTTAACTTACAACTACAGATGTCAAGGTATTGCTTTTCAAAATGCAGGAATGCATTCCTACCCTGTCGTCCTCCAGTTGGAATTCACAGTCCATCTATGACAACAATGTTATTGGGAAGTGTTCAGCAACAATCTTCTTTCCGTCTAGTTCCAACATCAATAAAATATTGCAATTTTTTCCTTAAATTCAACTTGACTGTAGTAAGTATAGATGTTGTTGTTGTCTTCAGTCCAGAGACTGGTTTGATGCAGCTCTCCATGCTACTCTATCCTGTGCAAGGTTCTTCATCTCCCCGTACCTACTGCAACCTACATCCTTCTGAATCTGTTTAGTGTATTCATCTCTTGGTCTAAGATTTTTACCCTCCACACTGCTCTCCAATACTAAATTGGTGATCCCTTGATGCCTCAGAACATGTCCTACCAACCGATCCCTTCTGCTAGTCAAGTTGTGTCACAAACTTCTCTTCTCCCCAATCCTATTCAATACTTCCTCATTAGTTATGTGATCTACCCATCTAATCTTCAGCATTCTTCTGTAGCACCACATTTCAAAAGCTTCTGTTCTCTCCTTGTCTAAACCATTTATCGTCCACGTTTCACTACCATACATGGCTACACTCCGTACAAATACTTTCAGAAACTACTTCCTGACGCTTAAATAAATCTATACTCGATGTTAACAAAATTCTCTTCTTCAGAAACGCTTTCCTTGCCATTGCCAGTCTATATTTTATATCCTCTCTACTTCGACCATCATCAGTTATTTTACTCCCCAAATAGCAAAACTCATTTACTACTTTTAAGCGTCTCATTTCCTAATCTAATTCCTGCATCATCACCCGATTTAATTCGACTACATTCCATTATCCTCATTTTGCTTCTGTTGATGTTCATCTTATATCCTCCCTTCAAGACACCATCCATTCCGTTCAACTGCTCTTCCAAGTCCTTTGCTGTCTCTGACAGAATTACAATGTCATCGGCGAACCTCAAAGTTTTTATTTCTTCTCCATGGATTTTAATTCCTACTGCGAATTTTTCTTTCGTTTCCTTTACTGCTTGCTCAATATACAAATTAAATAACATCAGGGAGAGGCTACAACCCTGTCTCACTCCCTTCCCAACCACTGCTTCCCTTTCATGCCCCTCGACTGTTATAACTGCCATCTGGTTTCTGTACAAATTGTAAATAGCCTTTCGCTCTCTGTATTTTACCCCTGCCACCTTCAGAATTTGAGAGTATTCCAGTCAACATTGTTAAAAGCTTTCTCCAAGTCTACAAATGCTAGAAATGTAGGTTTGCCTTTCCTTAATCTATCTCCTAAGATGAGTCGTAGGGTCAGTATTGCCTCACGTGTTCCAACATTTCTACGGAATCCAAACTGATCTTCCCTGAGGTAGGCTTCTATCAGTTTTTCCATTCATCTGTAAAGAATTCATGTTAGTATTCTGCAGCTGTGGCTTATTAAACTGATAGTTCAGTAATTTTCACATCTGTCAACACCTGCTTTCATTGGGATTGGAATTATTATATTCGTCTTGAAATCTGAGGGTATTTCGCCTGTCTCATACATCTTGCTCACTAGATGGTAGAGTTTCGTTAGGCCTGACTCTCCCAAGGCTATCAATAGTTCTAATGGAATGTTGTCTACTCCCAGGGACTTGTTTGGACTTGGGTATTTCAGTTCTTTGTCAAACTCTTCACACAGTATCATATCTCCTATTTCATCTTCATCTACATTCTCTTCCATTTCTATAATATTGTCCTCAAGAATATCGCCCTTGTATAGACCCTCTATATACTCCTTGTGCCTTCCCTTCTTTGCTTAGAACTGGCTTTCTATCTGAGCTCTTGATATT
The DNA here is from genome assembly GCF_021461395.2 of Schistocerca americana. Classification (NCBI taxonomy): domain Eukaryota; kingdom Metazoa; phylum Arthropoda; class Insecta; order Orthoptera; family Acrididae; genus Schistocerca; species Schistocerca americana. Next base: position 374,840,118 of record NC_060130.1, on the reverse strand, counting down.
CATGCACGTGGTTCTCTTTTCCCCAAAGGTCTCTTTAATTTTCCTGTAGGCAATATCTATCTTATCCCTAGTGATATGCACCTCCACATCCTTACATTTGTCCTCTAGCCATACCTGCTTAGCCATTTTGCACTTCCTGTCGATCTCATTTTTCAGACATTTGTATTCCTTTATGCCTGCTTCATGTACTGCATTTTTATATTTTCTCCTTTCGTCAATTAAATTCAATATCTCTTCTGTTACCCAAGGATTTCTATTAGCCTTCATCTTTTTACCTACTTGATCCTTTGCTACCTTCACTATTTCATTTCTCAAAGCTACCCATTCGTCCTCTACTGTATTTCTTTCTCCCCATTCTTGTTAATCGTTCCCTAATGCTCTCTTTGAATCCCTCAACAACCTCTGGTTCTTTCAGTTTATCCGGGTCCCATCTCCTCAAATTCCCACCTTTTTGCAGTTTCTTCAGTTTCAATCTACAGTTCATAATCAATAGATTGTCGTCAGTCCACATCTGCCCCTGGAAATGTCTTACAATTTAAATCCCGGATCCTAAATCTCTGTCTTACCATTATACAATCTATCTGATACCTTTCAGAATCTCCATGGTTCTTCCATGTATACAACCTTCTTTTATGATTCTTGAACCAAGTGTTAGCTATGTTTAAGTTACGCTTTGTGCAAAATTCTACCAGGCGGCTTCCTCTTTCATTCCGTACTCCCATTCCATATTCACCTATTAAGTTTCTTTCTCTTCCTTTTCCTACTATCGAGTTCCAGTCACCCATGACTATTAAATTTTTGTCTCCCTTCACTATCTGAATAATTCCTTTTATCTCATCATACATTTAATCAATCTCTTCGTCATCTCCGGAACTAGTTGGCACATAAACTTGTACTACTGTGGTAGGCTTGGGCTTTGTATCTATCTTGGCCACAATAATGCATTCACTGTACTGTTTGTAGTAGCTTACCCACATTCCTATTTTCCTATTCATTACTAAACCTAAACCTGCATTACCCCTATTTGAAACCCTGTGTTCACCTGACCAGAAGTCTTGTTCCTCCTGCCACTGAACTTCACTTATTCCCACTATATCTAACTTTAACCTATCCATTTCCCTTTTTAAATTTTCTAACCTACTTGCCTGGTTAAGGGAACTGACATTCCACGCTCCGATCCGTAGAATGCCAGTTTTCTTTCTCCTGATAACGTCGTCGTCCTGAGTAGTCCCCGCCCGGAGATCCGAATGGGGGACTATTTTACCCAAGAGGACACCATCATTTAACCGTACAGTAAAGGCTGCATGCCCTTGGGAAAAATTATGGCATTCCCCTTGCTTTCAGCTGTTTGCAGTACCAGCATGCCAAAGCCATTTTGGTTAGTGTTACAAGGCCAGATCAGTCAATCATCCAGACTGTTGCCCTGCAACTACTGAAAAGGCTGCTGCCCCTCTTCAGGAACCACGCGTTCGTCTGGCCTCTCAACAGATACCCCTCCATTCTGGTTGCAGCTACGGTATGGCTATCTGTATCGCTGAGGCACCCAAGCCCCCCACCAACGGCTAGGTCCATGGTAGATATTCTACCTAAAGTGACAAATTAAAATTTGTGCCAGACTGAGACTTTAACCTGGATTTCCAACTTACCATAAGTGGTTGCTGCACCGCTTAGGTTGTCTGAGCATACTCCTTGGACTGAACCAAACTTAGGTGGTACATTTGTATCTATTGTGTTTAAGTTGAATTTCAGGAATAAATTTAAATGTTTGAAACTGTAGTTCATCGTCAAATATAGATAAGTAGTGAAATATGTGACTGCTCGTTCTTTGTTGGGAAATTGTAGTGGACTACTGTCTTGTTTTAATCCTACGAACTGTGAACGCCACAACCATTTTTAATTCAGTTCCTCGTTAGTTTATGTGGAATAAATTAAATCCCTACTTTTCGGGAAATGGATAAAATTGGTGCAGCCCGATTCTATAGTACTTTGCAGTGAAAGGACTGTGTGGACAAGCAGGGTTGCCACAAGTTCTGGAAATCAGGGAATCTCAAATGTATCAGGGAAATTTGAAAGAAAAACTGGAAAAATCTCATTTTTGTCTCATTAGAGTGAAATTGTTTGTGAGGTGTCGTGCTTCGTTGCTGGCTAGGCGCAGTTGAGTAAGTGCGCCACTTCCCTACTCACTCATTCTTACTGCTTTTCCCCCTTACTACCCCTCCCCTCAACTTGCAGTCAGTGCTGCCACTGCTACTTGCTACTATCCTAGCAGCTGCTGATGACAGGCGGGGAGGTGTGAGGGGTGGTTTGTTTGGTTCTTATTATCTGAGGTAGTTGACACAGCAGCCAGACACAACGGTCATGTATCCATGAATTGTGTTTGAGTGATTCTGTGAGTGTGTTTGCGCGCTTGTTTTCTGACAAAGGCTATGGCCAAAAATTTAGTTGTGAGATTGTGATTGTCTTTTCTGTGTGCCTCTATGTGGCTCAGTTATCATCTTCACAGTGAGTTGCTACCTATCCTAATTGATTCTGAGTATTTGCACAAGTTATCTGTTACATGGGTGATCACTGTGGTCTCATTTCATCAATATGGTGTCTGTGACATGTGAATAGCTGGCCACACAAGTGGACTTCCATGACTGGCCAAAACCGCAGACCATTTGTGCGGGTATCTCTAATGGATCGGGCTTGCTGATCTGAAGCCCATAGTTTCCCACTAATGTGCGGGCCCTGCCTGTGCGACCTGGTCTCGCCAATCTGCTCGCAGGCCGGGTCTGTCTGTGTGTGGCGTAATTGGTGGATTTTTATGGTTTATCCATGGACCCAGAATTGTGGTGCTCCTTGACAGGCCAGAGGCCATGGGCATTGGGTGTCAGGAATTGCGACTGTCTTACCACAAGTACATTGAACAGTGTGGCATTTTATAGACATTTTATTTATTCTAGCACATTTTGGCACTTCGAAAGTAGTTTATATGCTAGTAAGTATGGATGATAAGAGGAAGAAAATTATGGCAGTCGCTGGCAGTTTGTACGCTATGTACTCATGTATTTCTTGAAAGAAAAATCACACAGTACCTGTAGAATAATAGACATAACACAGTGGGTAATAACTGATAGTAATGGACATAGTAGAACCAAAATTTTATTGGCAGTCACCTATAGTGTTGGTTTACACAATTCTTCCACACCTTATACATTTCTTTCAAGATGCCTACTTTTTTCTGTGGCTGTTTCTGAAAGCAGTGAAGGTATTTTAAATCTGTCTTGTAACAACAAAATGTGTTGTGCTTTATTTAAATAAAATAACAACAGTGGTCTTAATGAAACATATATACCGTTTGGCTTGCTTTGTCCATCCAAAAACAGTTAATTAAAAAAGATGTTGATGTTAGTACTTAAGATTTTCTCACTTGTTTAGAAATACAGAAGTCCGTTCATTTTTTTTTTTTTTTTTTTTTGCCAACTTATGTCTTTTCTTACCCTTGAGATCTCAAAATTTGTCAAGGAAAAATGCTAAAACTTTTCTGGAAACCAAGGAATTTTACTTGGGGAAACGTGTGGCAACCCTGATGAGATGGAAAAAAGGTTATTGATATTGAAGCCTGTGTTTTGTCTTGCTGGTTCACTCATAGTTGGTCAGTAAATGTATGTCATTGTTATCTGTCAGGAATGGTATAAAATATTTTCTGTGGAATTGAGAGTTAAACTACTACTTTTCACTCTTCTTCTTCTTCTTCTTCTTCTTGTTTGTTCCTGTTTTCCTGTACAGAATCACATTAGTGACAAAAGATCTTTTTTGTAAAATCTTGTATTTATTTAAATGCAGTTTTTAGTGCCTAATATGACCTAGCAATGAAAGAACTTACTGAAAAAATATGCAATTATTTGACAGTCAAGAAAAAAGAAGCTATGGATTAGCTGTATACTGAGATGCTGCACTGAAATAATAAAGTTTTGCAATTCCAATTTTAGTGTTGTTGCAACTAAAGTATTGTATGTACAATGTATTTATAATAACTGATTCTTCCATCACTATTTTGTAGAACTTCATAATTATAGATGAAAAGCACAATATTGTATATGTTCTGCAGTACAGAACATACACAATGTTCTGCCTTTTGTATTTGTAACATTCAGTATTACCTTAATGTTTTGGCACTGGTTCTAAAATAACTTTTTCTTCTTGATTACAGGTGTTAGAAATGTTCTCAACTCAGAAGACAGTGCATCATTTACCTAATGAAATATTGGAGAAAATATTTTCCCACTTGTCAGTTTATGAGCTGGCTCGAGCTGCAAATGTATGCAGGCGCTGGGCAGAATTGCTCCAGGACACAAGACTGTGGAAAGGGAAGAGATACGATGTTGAGGAAATTGAGAAAAAGGATGACATTTTATTAGTTGCAGGGGTCTGGCCTGCATTAATTTATCTTAATCTTGTTAAAGGAGATCGTTTCAGGATGTCATTGAATGTGGCTGGGGCATCTGTTGAGCTTCCAAACTTGACAGACAAGACAATACATTCCATAGTTGGTACCCTTATGACAAAAACTTTGTCAGTTGATGTTCGCCTTCTTGATGAAGGGCTAGAGAATTGTCTTGCAGTTCAGACTCAGAATTTACTTAGGCTTTCAGTGACAATACCTCCTGGTCCATTGAACCGAGACATGATCAAGCGTACAGAGTCCAGCTTGAAAGCATTGGCTCACACATTTTCCATAGGCGCTGTTCCATCTCTTCGCTCTTTGCGAATTAGTAGTGAGAGTGCAGCAGATGCTAAGTATGACAGCTGTGCTGGTAGTGAGGTTATTCTGTCATTGAGATCATGTCCAGAACTCAAGCAGCTAAGAATCTCTGGATGTACTTGTGTGTCTTGGAAAATGGTTGGTCGCAGAGACGAGTTACGTGTTTTGTCCGTTGTTCATTCAAAAATGAAGGAATTCTTAATCCATGAGCAATGTCAAAATTTGAGAGATATCACACTTGAGCATTGCCCCTTCTTGAAAAAAATACAGTTCTGGGCTAAGCACCATAATTTGAATTTGCAGTCGCTGCGCATCTGCAACACCAGCATAAATTCAGAGGCGCTGGAGTATGTGTGTAAAGCTGCACCTGGGCTTGATGTACTTGTTATTCAGTCTTGCCCTAAAATAACATTTACATCATTTGTTCGCCATTGCTTCAATCTGCAACATTTTGAACTGAGCAAATGGTCACCCGACGAGAAGTATTTCTATTTTGACCTTGCTCTGCTACCCTCAGGTCTGCGACATCTGTCGATGATGAATACAACAGTGCGTGAGGAACATATGGATCATATTTTGAAGCGACTGCCAATGCTGGAAACACTCAATCTGGGTGGTTGTGTGTGTATATCATCTGTATCTTTTCTTGAGCACTGCCCAGAGTTAGTTGACTTGAATCTGTCTGGCTTGTGCCAAGTCCCAGCTACATCATTTTCTGTTCTGGCAGAGTTGAGGAAACTGAGAAACCTCAATCTTCGAAACTGTTCTCTCAGCAGTAATCTCTTGTGTGGCATACTACAGAAGATGCCAAACCTAAAGAAACTAGATCTCTCTTGCATACAAACAATTGGTGACTTGTTTTTTGTCACAAAATGTCACAGCTTGCGCTGTTTGAACATGTCTCATTGCCCTCGTCTCTCACCAGACATCACAGAGTTGCGGCAACTGACTGATGTAAGGACATTGCGCATCTATGGAGTGCCAGGTTTGTGACTTTGTTATCTTATTTGGGCAGTGATAACTTGAACCAGTAAAAATTACCATAACTGCATGAGAACTGTATACTTTTAACTGCTTATTAAGTAATTTGATTTAATAAAATATGAGATTGCTTTTTTAGTGGTGGTTTATTTAGTTGTAGTTAATCTTTCAACCAATTTTAATTATGAGTAGACAACACAGAAGAGGTATATTTGATAAAGCCAAATACAGGGGAACTACATGTTATTTATCTTCAGTCTCCTGAAGAGTAGTGTTTGTTAGACTGTGTTGCGCAGTAAGCCCGTTGTGCTCAATTTCCATTTTTGTAATGTGGTTCTTGAAAAGTACGTAATATACCATATCTCTATCAAACTTATGCTGGCATTACCTGTCATGTTTATGTTACTATAAAAGACTAATATCGACAACAATACTATGGTATTCTGCTAAAGGTGTTATCTTCTACACTCCTGGAAATGGAAAAAAGAACACAGACACCGGTGTGTCAGATCCGCCATACTTGCTCCGGACACTGCAAGAGGGCTGTACAAGCAATGATCACACGCACGGCACAGCGGACACACCAGGAACCGCGGTGTTGGCCGTCGAATGGCGCTAGCTGCGCAGCATTTGTGCACCGCCGCCGTCAGTGTCAGCCAGTTTGCCGTGGCATATGGAGCTCCATCGCAGTCTTTAACACTGGTAGCATGCCGCGACAGCGTGGACGTGAACTGTATGTGCAGTTGACGGACTTCGAGCGAGGGCGTATAGTGGGCATGCGGGAGGCCGGGTGGACGTACCGCCGAATTGCTCAACACGTGGGGCGTGAGGTCTCCACAGTACATCGATGTTGTCGCCAGTGGTCGGCGGAAGGTGCACGTGCCCGTCGACCTGGGACCGGACCGCAGCGACGCACGGATGCACGCCAAGACCGTAGGATCCTACGCAGTGCCATAGGGGACCGCACCGCCACTTCCCAGCAAATTAGGGACACTGTTGCTCCTGGGGTATCGGCGAGGACCATTCGCAACCGTCTCCATGAAGCTGGGCTACGGTCCCGCACACCGTTAGGCCGTCTTCCGCTCACGCCCCAACATCGTGCAGCCCGCCTCCAGTGGTGTCGCGACAGGCGTGAATGGAGGGACGAATGGAGACGTGTCGTCTTCAGCGATGAGAGTCGCTTCTGCCTTGGTGCCAATGATGGTCGTATGCGTGTTTGGCGCCGTGCAGGTGAGCGCCACAATCAGGACTGCATACGACCGAGGCACACAGGGCCAACACCCGGCATCATGGTGTGGGGAGCGATCTCCTACACTGGCCGTACACCACTGGTGATCGTCGAGGGGACACTGAATAGTGCACGGTACATCCAAACCGTCATCGAACCCATCGTTCTACCATTCCTAGACCGGCAAGGGAACTTGCTGTTCCAACAGGACAATGCACGTCCGCATGTATCCCGTGCCACCCAACGTGCTCTAGAAGGTGTAAGTCAACTACCCTGGCCAGCAAGATCTCCGGATCTGTCCCCCATTGAGCATGTTTGAGACTGGATGAAGCGTCGTCTCACGCGGTCTGCACGTCCAGCACGAACGCTGGTCCAACTGAGGCGCCAGGTGGAAATGGCATGGCAAGCCGTTCCACAGGACTACATCCAGCATCTCTACGATCGTCTCCATGGGAGAATAGCAGCCTGCATTGCTGCGAAAGGTGGATATACACTGTACTAGTGCCGACATTGTGCATGCTCTGTTGCCTGTGTCTATGTGCCTGTGGTTCTGTCAGTGTGATCATGTGATGTATCTGACCCCAGGAATGTGTCAATAAAGTTTCCCCTTCCTGGGACAATGAATTCACGGTGTTCTTATTTCAATTTCCAGGAGTGTAGTTTTGAACAACACTCTTCTGGTAGTAAAAAAAAATATCACAGTAGCTATCTTAACAGTTAATATTATGCAGTTCCTATACCTAAAGAATTTGAAGGCCGAAGGCTTAAGGTGTCTCAATGTCTTGAAATGTATGTCACAGGTCATGGGAAGCAGGTGGAATGTATCTGCTTTTTGGGTCTGGATATACAATCTCAGTTTAGGGTTTGTCTATGCAATTAAACTAAAACAATGCTCACCAGATACCAAAAAGGGCACAGAAGGCTTTGAATACACCAGCTATTTGGCCTTTTTGATGAGGCTTTGATGCTGATACCCCATCACTTGGCAGCTAGTGGCAGTTTCTTTTGATATGTCATTCACGCAGTATACTGTTGTTCTCCCTGTCGTCAGCATTCCATGTCATTGATTACCTACAAGTTGAGTGAAACTTCAAAAAATGGCCACAAGCAATACAAATTTTAGACATTAGCAAAGCAGGACTTAGTGCATACTTCGTGCTTCACTGAAGTCAGTCATTCATCTTTGTTGCTGATTAGGAACAGTTTTATTTTAATGTTTTTTTAAGCTTCATAAGGAGTTGTGTTCTACGTGTAAGATCAGCTATCTTCACAGAAATGTGCATGCAAGCTGGTTCACTGTGATGCCATAGTGACAGGATGGCATTCAGCCCATGACATGCACGTGATGACAAGGAGGGCATGTTTGTAAGAAACTACTACTTCATCTATATTTTTGACCACTCTTGAGGTATCTGTTGACTGGTTGTACAAGAGAAACAAACAACCTGAAATTCTTAGATTCTCAGGATCTAACGTCCTCACCTGCAGATATTAATCATATTTTAACCACCTTTCCTCTGTACAGGTATTCAACGTTTAGCCAATATGAAAAGCAACACAGCAGTTACTCACTGTCAGTGTATCAGAGTAGTAGGAGCTAATACCTGGGCATGCTTTATAAGACTGCACTGTTCGCAATTTAGTTGTACTACATATAATTTTGTACTTTCAAACATTACAACAGGTCGGTAGTAGTGTCAGTCGGGAGGGTGAGGAAAGTGAAGGAGTCTCCTAAGTCAAACTCTTTTCTACCCTCTGCAGGGAGCATTTCATACAAGCTTGGTCATATTTTGAAGAAATATGGTGTTCAATGTGTGATCAGATTTTCTCCCAAGGTAAGAACTCTTTCAAGGTATGCAAAGGACAATCTGAGTCTACAAAATGTAGAAGTCTATCAGATCCCTTGAGTTGCCACTTTGCCTATATTGGTCAGTCTGCTTTTTCTCTGGTAAAAGAGCACAGGGATAGTTTCTCACTCCTTCATTTTTGTGCTGTCAGTACATAACGGTGGTAGTTCTGTCTGGCTGGCAGTGGCATTAGTGTTGATTATGTATAGTATATTTTCCTGTACCAACTCCAATATGGTCTTGGCCTGTGCAGCTCCACCCTATCCTTTGTTAGTTTATATCGTGGAGTGTCGCCAGCTTTGGGCATCAAAAATTGTAGGTGGGTAGACGGTGTGTTACCTGTTGAAACATTCACAGTTTTATATGAATTTCCTCGTCCTTATTCCCATTAGTTATTAGAATAGCATATACACTGGGAAATGCATAAAGAGAATACCAAATAACAGACAACTTGAGTGTTTGATTTCAATAAGTATTTTATTACTGTTTATTTAATTTAGTGACATAATTGTTCCTGTATAACAGTTACTCTGTCAAACAAAAATAAAATTCGGGTTGCGAGATGGTGGTTTTGCTCAGGGCAGTATCCTGGCTGTTTCGGTGTGCGTTTCCTCTGTTCTTTCATAGCAAAGGGTCCGAATGGTTGCTTCGGTATTAGCAATGATATCCTTCGGGGATGACAGCAAAATTCGCTCCTGTTTGAAAGACATATTCTTTCTCTTTGGTCAATTGTCATTGAGTGAGTTTGACCACTGTGCCTGACATGTTGGGAATCACCTTGTTAGTCTGCTTCCGCATCTTGTAAACGTTTTCTTCTGTCGCTCAGTGTAGCGCTAGAGTTTGTTCTGCATGTTACTGTGAGCGATGATGTCCGTCTTTTTCCACTCATCTCGATGCATTCTGCTACTTAGTTCATAGAAAATGTTCAGAAGTTCCTCATCCGTTCTTGCCAAGTACCTCCATGTTGTATGAATTTGCTCACAAACAAAAGTTCTTTCCATTCTGTCATAGATTCGGTGTGCTTGGGCATTGGTGAATAGGCGCTTACATTTCAAGGAATTCGGTGTACCCTATGGGAAGACTGACACATATATGAAGTACTCAGGACATTTGAGATGTTGAAGAAACTAAAACTTGCATGAAACATCATCTTGATCAGCTTTGATGATGTTTCTTTGTTTATGAAAGTGCCACCCAGTGACTTTGGGTACACTGTGGAGAAATCGGAACAAGACACGGGGCAGCAGCTCCGACATAACTTGGATTGAAGGCTTTGGCAGCAGGTATGGAGAACTTGAATGAGGTGTGGAGTGGATACTTGGATGCAATTCAGTGTAAAACAGCCCTGGGACAATGGATGCTCCAATTTAAGGATTGATGATGGCAGTCAGTGCTATGGCCTGGAGTGACTGTGCGGCATTCTTCATAGCTACAAAGGAAGAATGTTTCCACAATGATTGGCAGACGAGCATCTGTGCTCACGATTGCAGTGCTAACTGCAGTGCCACTAGCTTGTGGTGAAGCTGGCACCACGTATTACCATGATGGTTGAAGGAGATGCTGCAAATACTATGGGCTAATGTTTTGCATCTACATGGTGCAACATGGAGAGATGGTAGCCAACAATACACATCTGTGTTGTGTACCAGGAAATCCCATATCAGAATTGTTATTCCAGATTTCCATTGCTCTGATAGCATGAAGTTTTTCGTGTTACCCTCCAGCCTAATGATGTCGCTATTTCATTTCTGTCACTTACTCCAAACAGTTCATATAGGTCACATAGTTTGTCATGCACTTCAGCATCGTAATGTCTTCCTCCATTGTGGAATGTAATTTTTTATGGGACTTAACAATTTTTGGGGGGTCGGGCTTAATGCTGTAAAACACCCTTTCATACTCTTGGCCTTACATACCAGATGTAGTGTCAGAACACGGTAGTGTTTTGTATAGTTTCCTCCTGATTTTATGTATGTAGATTAGAATCTTGTACATTGTCTATTTATGTATGATCTGGATATTTTCTTGCCCTGGTAAGAAGGTGAATTTTTTAAATTGAATATTAATGCTTTTGGCTTCAGTTGCTATAGTTCTCAACTAAATAGATGGATTAATCCATGGAATAGATTTAGTCATCCATCAGAAAACATCACAATTTAGGTGATAGCTGCAGGGAAATAAACAACATTATGTCTCAAGTTTTTAAAATCACTGGTCAAATGTGACTGACAGTGTCGGACATACAATTTATGCAAATGAATGACATTGTTACCTAATGTCTTGGAAACATAGTCAGAAAAAATGCTTACAATAAAAGCATAATTTTGTATCAATGGAGAGATTATTGAAATTGGGAGTTGAAGTAAAAGAAAGAAAAGTAGGGGACAATGATGGTAAAATATATAAAAGTGTACTAGATAATTCCAAAAATAAAGTAGGTGTCACATAAAGTCTCTTCAATAATAAAGATGAAGGGAAGGATATGATATCTAGGCAAAGATGAGTTGTTTTTTTTGGGGGGGGGGGGGCAGAGATCAAAGATGAGCAACGTGAGGACAATCTTAGAGACCAACTACAATCTGAAGGGGCAATGCATATATTTGAGTATGTAAAAGTTGTGATCAGAACAGGAAAGAATTTTGTGTCTTGGAGTTCCTGCATGGCACTTTTGAATGAAGAGCACAATGATAGTTAAGACTCTTGATTGTCTCTTGCAACAATTAACTTTCCTTCAGGACATTATTATTCTTCCCCTCGACCCTTTCTGTCAGGTCAGCATTGAGTTCGTGATAAGCTGGGTCAGATAGTAAACTGTGCATCTTTTGAACAAAATCCTGCTTGTACAACACAACTGTAGCGTTGCTCTTGGCCACAGTTAAGATAACAATATCAGGACATCCCCCTGCGGGTCGGGGGTAAGAATAGGCCCGAGGTATTCCTGCTTGTCGTAAGAGGCGACTAAAAGGAGTTTCAACCGTTTCGGCCTTCCATGTAATGGTCCCCCTTGGGGTTTGACCTCCATTTTCCAAAATTCTACAGAAGTATGAGCCTTTTGGGGAAGGACACCTTACGTGGTGTATCACTGGTCCTCCGTGCACTAAGACCTTGGCACTCAGCATTGTAACGGCGTTGTAACCATACCCACTATTCATCAAATTGGGCCTAAACGCCTGATGGGTTGTAAAAGTTACGCCCATAGTGCGTCCCCATCTGCACCTACGATCATGATGGACTTTCCATGGCACCCGAAATCCAGCACGGTAGCCAGCCCATTGTGGTTGGGTCGTCATGTACCATCTAGGTTGTAGCTCCCTGACAACACAGGGATCGTACTGCCGATACCTGAGCTGCACTCTCCCCATGTCGGCCAAGGAATAGATGCCCGTCTCCTCGGGGCATCAGGACTCCCGGCAACGGTCATCCTGCCAGGTGGCCCTTGCCGAGGCTGGGTGGCGCCCGTGGGGAGAGCCCCTGGTCGGAGTGGGTGGTATTGGGGCGGACGTTTCGCAGATGAAACGTCAACATGTTTCAGGTCGCTCTGCGGCCGAGTCTTTCAAAAAGAAAAGTACTGTCTCTGGTTCTGGTTCTCCTGCCCTTTCCCCCTTGGCCACTCCCTGGGAGGAAGGACAGGCCCGTCGGCTTGGGGCGAAGTACTTCCCCCGCTATTTGGTCTGTTCTTGGACCGATGGGGGGACGTTCGCCACCTCCAAGCCCATGTTCTTTGTTCAGCACATTGAGGACATCTTCGGGGAAATCGAGGCTCTCAGCAAAATGCGTTCGGGGTCCGTTCTTATAAAGACCACCTCCGCCACACAGTCGGCGGCGCTCCAGGCGTGCGACCGACTAGGGGACATCCCAGTGTCCATTGTCCCGCATCTGGCACTGAATATGACGCAGGGGGTTATTTTTCATCGGGACCTCCTGCTGCAATCTGATGAGGAGCTCAGGGCCAACCTGGAGCGCCGAGGCGTGCATTTCGTCCGGCGAGTCCAGCGCGGCCCCAAAGACAGTCGCATCGACACCGGGGCCTTTATCATCGCCTTCGAGGGGGACGTTCTCCCGGAGAAGGTAAAGGTGATGTGCGACGTGCGACCTTACGTCCCGCCTCCTATGCGCTGTTTTCGGTGTTTGCGCTTTGGGCACATGTCGTCACGGTGTGAAGCTGAGCCCACATTGAGGACATCTTCGGGGAAATCGAGGCTCTCAGCAAAATGCGTTCGGGGTCCGTTCTTATAAAGACCACCTCCGCCACACAGTCGGCGGCGCTCCAGGCGTGCGACCGACTAGGGGACATCCCAGTGTCCATTGTCCCGCATCTGGCACTGAATATGACGCAGGGGGTTATTTTTCATCGGGAACTCCTGCTGCAATCTGATGAGGAGCTCAGGGCCAACCTGGAGCGCCGAGGCGTGCATTTCGTCCGGCGAGTCCAGCGCGGCCCCAAAGACAGTCGCATCGACACCGGGGCCTTTATCATCGCCTTCGAGGGGGACGTTCTCCCGGAGAAGGTAAAGGTGATGTGCGACGTGCGACCTTACGTCCCGCCTCCTATGCGCTGTTTTCGGTGTTTGCGCTTTGGGCACATGTCGTCACGGTGTGAAGCTGAGCCCCTTTGTGGCGATTGTGGACGTCCTCTTCGTGAGGAACATACATGCACCCCACCACCTCGGTGCGTTAATTGTCCTGGCATCCACTCGCCTAGATCCTCAGACTGCCCCGCATATCAGAAGGAGAAGGAGATACAAGAACTCAAAACTTTGGAACGGCTCTCTTATTCTGAGGCCAGGAAGAAGTATGACCGCCTCCATCCCGTGCCGTTGACCGCTTCGTTTGCCTCAGTTGTGTCCACTCCTTCTGCGGTATCCTCACCCCTATCCTGTCCCCCCTCCGCCTCCTCCCCCCATCCGGGGTCTCTGCCTCCACCTCCCAAATCCCTCCCTTCCAAATCCTCCTCCCCCATGGCCCCCGTCCCCTCTGCCCCAGGGGCCACCCTTCCCCCCCCCCCACCCCCCCCCACCCCCCACCCCGCCGCCGCCGCCTGAGAAGCGATCCTCTTCTCTGGCGTCCATCGGGGAAACGTTCCGGACCCCAGCTTCCGAGGTCCAGCGTTCCAAAACGGAACCCACGCGTGAGGACCTTCTTCGGGTCCAGCCCACCATCCCTGTGCCTCCTCAGACTTCCAAGAAGGCTTCCAAGAAGAAGTCTCTATCCCCCTCACCACGCTGGCGCGTTTCGTCTGACGCTCCATCCGTGAGTCGCTGCTCCCGGCCGTCCTCAGTTTCGCCGGGACGCTCTGCTGCCAGGCGCTCATCTGTCCTCTCGTCGGCAAATGATGCTGCCCCTCCTACACAACCAGGGACAGCGGCCGCAGCCGGCGACGACTCGATGGAACTGGATCCGCCTCCCGCCAATTGTAGCCTTGTTCCCTCGAAACCTGGCCCTCCGCGGCCATCGAGGTGACCAGCTCTTCCCCGTCTCGTTCCCCCTCTTTTTTGACTAGCGATGGCCTTGTTACATTGGAACATAAGAGGTATTCGATCTAATCGGGAGGAATTACAACTGCTCCTCCGCCAGCACTGTCCACTCGTCCTTGGTCTCCAGGAAACCAAGTCGCGCCCGACTGACCGTATTGCCTTTACCCACTATACCTCGGAGTGGTATGACGTCACCCCTGTGGACGGTATCCCAGCTCATGGTGGGGTCATGTTGCTTGTTCGGGACGATGTCTATTACCATTCCATCCCATTGACCACCCCACTCCAAGCAATAGCTGTCCGTATTACTCTTTCTGCTTTTACTTTTTCAGTTTGTACCATCTACACTCCATCGTTATCCGCTGTTAGTCGGGCTGACATGATGCACCTGATTGTTCAGCTTCCCCCGCCGTTTTTATTGTTTGGCGACTTCAATGCCCATCATCCCCTTTGGGGCTCTCCTGCATCGTGTCAAAGAGGCTCACTCTTGGCGGATGTCTTCAACCATCTCAATCTTGTCTGCCTCAATACTGGCGCCCCGACTTTCCTCTCGGACTCTACTCATACCTACTCCCACTTGGACCTCTCGATCTGTTCTACCACTCTTGCCTGTCGGTTTGAGTGGTATGTCCTTTCTGACACCTATTCGAGCGACCACTTCCCCTGTGTCGTTCGTCTCCTGCACCACACCCCATCCCCACGTCCTTCGAGCTGGAACATACCGAAAGCTGACTGGGGACTTGACTCCTCCCTGGCGACCTTTCCGGACCACGATTTTCTCAGTTGTGACAGTCAGGTCGAATACCTCACGGCTGTTATCATCAATGCTGCCAAACGTTCCATTCCTCGTACTACCTCTTCTTCACGTCGCGTTTCCGTCCCCTGGTGGAACGAGGCTTGTAGAGACGCTGTCCGTGCTCGACGACGTGCTTTACGCACCTTTCGCCGCCATCCTACGTTGGCGAATTGTATTGGATACAAACGACTCCGAGCCCAATGCCGTAGAGTCATCAAAGACAGCAAAAAAGCTTGTTGGGCCTCTTTCACCAGCTCCTTTAACAGTTTTACTCCCTCTCCTGTCGTATGGGGTGGCCTGCGCCGGCTGTCGGGCATTAAGGTCCACTCCTCGGTACCTGGCCTGACCTCAGGTAATGAGGTCCTCGTTGATCCTATGGCTGTCTCCAACGCCTTCGGCCGGTTTTTCGCGGCGGTTTCAAGCTCCGCCCATTACCACCCTGCCTTCCTTCCCAGGAAAGTGGCAGAAGAGGCTCAGCGACCTTCCTTCCACTCGCTAAATCTGGAAACTTATAATGCCCCCTTTACTATGCGGGAACTCGAACGTGCGCTTGCACTGTCCCGGTCCTCTGCTCTGGGGCCAGATGCCATTCACGTTCAGATGCTGGCACACCTTTCTCCGGCGGGCAAAAGCTTCCTTCTTCGTACCTACAATCGCGTCTGGACGGAAGGTCAGGTCCCCATGCGTTGGCGTGACGCCGTTGTTGTTCCTATACCCAAACCCGGGAAGGATAGACACCTTCCTTCTAGTTACCGCCCCATTTCTCTTACAAGCTGTGTCTGTAAGGTGATGGAGCGCATGGTTCATGCTCGGTTAGTTTGGATTCTTGAATCTCAACGGCTACTTACCAATGTCCAATGCGGCTTTCGTCGCTGTTGACCACCTTGTGACCTTGTCGACATTCATCATGAACAACTT
This sequence comes from Schistocerca americana, assembly GCF_021461395.2. NCBI lineage: Eukaryota > Metazoa > Arthropoda > Insecta > Orthoptera > Acrididae > Schistocerca > Schistocerca americana. Next base: position 374,824,127 of record NC_060130.1, on the reverse strand, counting down.
TTTGCGAAGGCCCCAAACGGTAGCAGTGTTCTTCGATTTGGAGAAGGCTTATGATACCTGTTGGAGAGGAGGTATCCTCCGCACTATGCACAGGTGGGGCCTACGCGGTCGCCTGCCCCTTTTTATTGATTCATTTTTAACGGATCGAAAGTTTAGGGTACGTGTGGGCTCTGTATTGTCCAACGTCTTCCTCCAGGAGAACGGAGTGCCTCAGGGCTCCGTCTTGAGCGTAGCCCTTTTTGCCATCGCAATCAATCCAATTATGGATTGCATTCCACCTAATGTCTCAGGCTCTCTCTTTGTCGATGACTTCGCGATCTACTGCAGTGCCCAGAGAACATGCCTCCTGGAGCGCTGCCTTCAGCGTTGTCTAGACAGCCTATACTTGTGGAGCGTGGCAAATGGCTTCCGGTTCTCTGAAGAGAAGACGGTTTGTATCAACTTTTGGCGATATAAAGCGTTCCTTCCGCCATCCTTACATCTCGCTCCCGTTGTTCTCCCATTCGTGGAAACAACTAAGTTTCTAGGGCTCACGTTGGACAGGAAACTGTGTTGGTCTCCGCATGTCTCTTATTTGGCGTCCCGTTGTACACGTTCCCTTAATGTCCTCAGAGTTCTTAGTGGTTCATCTTGGGGAGCGGATCGCACTGTCCTGCTTCGCTTGTATCGGTCCATAGTCCGATCGAAGCTGGATTATGGGAGCTTCGTCTACTCGTCTGCTCGGCCATCCCTCTTACGCCGTCTCAACTCCATCCACCATCAGGGGTTACGTCTTGTGACCGGAGCCTTCTACACTAGTCCTGTCGAGAGTCTTTATGCTGAAGCTGTCGAATTACCATTGACCTACCAGCGCGACGTACTGCTGTGTCGGTATGCCTGCCGGCTGTTGTCTATGCCCGACCACCCCTCTTATCAGTCCTTCTTCGCCGATTCTCTCGACCGTCAGTACGGGTTGTATGTGTCTGCCCTGCTGCCCCCCGGAGTCCGCTTCCGTCGCCTGCTTCGACAATTGGATTTTGCCCTCTCTACCACCTTCAGAGAAGGTGAGAGCCCGACACCACCTTGGCTCCAGGCTCCGGTTCATATTTATCTCGACCTCAGCTCACTCCCGAAGGAGGGTACTCCGGCTGCAGTGTACTGCTCACGGTTTGTTGAACTTCGTGCTCGACTTGCCGGTCACACCTTTATTTACACCGATAGCTCCAAAACTGACGATGGTGTCGGCTGTGCCTTTGTCGTCGGGGCCGCCACCTTTAAATACCGGCTCCTCGACCAATGTTCCAGCTGTATGGCCGAGCTTTTTGCTCTCCATCAGACCGTTCAGTATGCCCGCCGCCACCGCCATTCATCATCTGTACTCTGCTCTGACTCACCCAGTGCTCTTCAGAGCCTTGGAGCTCCCTATCCGGTCCATCCCTTAGTTCAACGGATACAGCAGTCCCTCCATTCTTTCGCTGATAATGGTTCTCCTGTCAGCTTTCTGTGGGTTCCCGGACATGTAGGAGTGTCTGGGAATGAGGCTGCGGATGCTGCAGCCAAAGCTGCAGTCCTCCTGCCTCGGCCAGCCTCCCATTGTGTCCCGTCATCTGACGTTCGTGGGGATGTTTGTAAGAGGCTTGTGTCGTTGTGGTGGGATACTTGGTCATCCCTCCAAGGAAACAAGCTCTGGGCAGTAAAACCGCTCCCAACTGCTTGGACAACCTCCTCCTGACCATCTCGGCGAGAGGAGGTCCTTTTGACCAGGTTGCGGATTGGGCATTGCCGGTTTAGCCACCGCTACCTGCTCTCCGGTGACACAGCCCCGCAGTGCACTTGTGGTCAGGCATTAACAGTGCGCCACGTTTTATTGTCGTGTCCCCGCTTTAGTCAATCTCGTGTTGTCCTGTCCCTGCCATCTACTTTATTGGATATTTTAGCTGATGACGCTCGAGCAGCTGCTCGTGTTCTGCATTTTATAACTTTGACTGGCTTGTCCGAAGACATCTAACTTTTTTACTTATTTTATCTGCATCTTTGTCAAGCCTTTCTTGTGCCCCCCCCCCCCCCCCCCCCCTCCCCTTGAGTTTTACTAGATTCCATGTGCTCTAATAACTGTGACTGGGCGCTAATGACCTCAGTAGTTGAGCGCCCTTAAACCCCACAAAAAAAAAAAAATAATATCAGGACACACCCTGAGTGAATACAAATCAATCCCCTTAGCTGCTCTAATATTACTCTTTGGTAGGAGCCCCAGCCAGTGTAGGGCATGCTTCTCTCCTAACTTCCTCCACAGCATCGAGAGTTAGTTTAAAAACAGTATGTTCAGCAGGACTTACAAAATCAACAGGTAAATGCTAGGGCATTGGTGCAATGTTTAAATCTTTCCTCGACATGGGTAAAGCTGTGCCATCCAAAGCTTTCTCTGTTAGATTGATCTCAGAACATGGAGACTTAACATTACACTCTGAGTCATGGAAATGTTCAACCTGAGCCGAATACTGGGCAGTTTTTGGAATGGAATTCTCAATCATACCGTGACTAAGAAGCTCCGTCCAGACAAGTATAATGGAGCCTTTTAGGAACCAGATGTAAACTAGTGATTTGCTTTAAGCGAGCAGCAACAGGAGAACTATTATGATGCATAAATCTGGAAAATGTTGGAACAACATTGTGGTGTCGAGACCACAATGAAGATGAAAGTGCGCGTAGGAATCTCACTCTTCTACTTATGAAGTTTTAACTTACATAAGCAGCGATACATTTCCACCACATAAAGGCAAACAGTGTGAAACTTTAATTTCTCTCAGCACATAAAATATTCAAACTACTTACAGGACTGCAGCTTTGCAATGTTTTCTACAACTGCTGATAGTTCGACAGGTATAAACTCCATCAGTTCCAAAACTCAAATGCAGTGAGACAGAGCTGTGCAAGGAAATTTAAAACCTTGTTATGTGGGGCATATGCAGAAAGACAACACGCACCATAAACAACAAGCACGACCACACAACCAACAGTGATGACCATTGTCAGAAGTTAATGATAATGAATATCAATTATCAACTGGGTGAGCAGATAGCATTAACTCTGTCTCTCTGTTGTTGTGAACAGAAAAAAAAGAGAGCAAGATTCTTTCCAAGCAGAATTAAATGAAAAACCTGTGTCTCTATTTATAAGGTCACTCGCTAATTTACTCTGTGGCTTCCTTAGTAACACTATACCAGTAAAAGAAAGTGGACACCATAATCTCGGTGTTGTTATGCAGCATAGGATGATTGGTGCCAAGAAACTGTTGTGCAATAGCGGATTTTCTCAGCTATTGTCACTATGTGGTTCTTATGTCAGTTCACCGGTCCCCAGTCTGATGGTTTCAGTGTCCCATGCTGCAGCTGCAAGGGATATAGTGGTCACATGCCACATGCAAACCATCCATTACAGATCATGAAAGGGCCCAATCTTAGATGGTGATTGAAAAACACATTTTGCACCATTTATTTGCAGAATACAACCAATCTTTTAGGAAATACTGTGTGTAGAAGGCAAAAGTGCTGTAGACTTGGGTGCCACCTTCTTTTCATCATTCACCTGATTCACAGTTGGCCAATAGTGCAACTTGCATGTGACCTGCCTGTCACTATTACCATTCTGGGGAAAGGTGACTTTTAGGTGGGCTAATTCAGCTGACAACCTTCCAGGGTATGAGAAGACGATGGCCCTGCGTACCAATGTATGAAGTACTGCACATTACGTTGAACCAGGTGGTAAAAACTACCAGCTTGAAAATACACTTCAATTCAGGTGTTCTAAGAAGCTATTTAAATTCTCACTTTCTTGAGGCTAAAGAACAGAAGTATTGTCTAAATGTCTAAAAAAAAGCACGCAGGTTAAAGTGTTGCTTACTACAGGGGATGTTCCTTGTAATCTCCTAAAAAGAGATTGGCAATAACATGTGACAAAGTGGCCCCCCCCCCCCCCCCCCCCCCATTATAGCCATCACAGCTCGATCTGTCTGTACAATTCACTGAAATTTTCATGTCATGATGGAAAAGGGCGAGTGCCTTCACTTCCTTGATATGTTAGTCTGGAGGAGTTGTGTTGCACTATTGACCAATGATGAACCAGGTGAATGATGAAAACCGTGAGGTGACACCTAAATCTAAGGACTGTTTGCCTTACGCAGGTAGCATTTCCAACAGTATTGGTCATACTCTGCAAAACATTGTGTGAAGTGTGTTTTTTGACCACCATCTATGTTAAGGGCTCTTGTAGGATCCATTAAGGATGATTGTGGGTTGCGTAAGGTGGGTGTCTACCGTATCACGTGCAGTCGTTGTATGTCGTACGTTGCTCAGCCCATGTCGTACGTTGCTCAGCCCGTCAGGACCATGGAGAACTGTTGTATTGGCTTACAACAGCCAAGCAAGTCTGTTATTGCAGAACATTGTCTTGGCACTCATCATTCTATGGAATATAACAACACAGAGATTCTGATGTTCACTTCCAGCTATTGGGACAGTGTTATTAAGGAAGCAGTTGAGGTGAAATTAGCGAGTGTTCTTATAAATAGAGAGGGGGTTTTTGCTTAAATTCTACTTGGAATCCTGCTCTCTCAATGGTCAAACAACAGAGGGACAGAGTTAATGCTACTTGATCACTGTTGATAATAAATACTTGCTATTGATAACTTCTGATGTTGGTCATTTTCGGTAGTTGTGTGGTGGTGCTAGTTGTGTGTGTGTGGGCGCGCGCACGCACGCGTCTGAATCTGAATTGATTCGATATCTTCCTTGAATCAACCTGGTGCGGATCCCAAACACTCCAACAGTACTCAACAATGGGTTGCTCTAGTGCCCTATATGCAGTTTCCTTTACACATGAACTACTCTCTCTCCAAAAACTCTCCCAATAAACCGAATAGACCATTTGCCCTCCTTTTCCCTCCTACAATCCTTACATGCTCATTCCATTCCTTTTACTATTGCTTTGAAACATTTTGTGTAGATGTTAAATCAAGGTGACTGTGTCAAGCTGCACACTACTAATGCTGTACTTGAACATTTACAGTTAGTGTGAGATGCCATTTATAACACCAACTAGAAATTTTGTCTAAGTCATCTTGTATCCTCCTAAAGTCACTCAATGATGATGACTTTCTGTACGTTACAGCATCATCAGCAAGCAAACCAAAATGCAGTCATCCTTGCTTGTGGCTAGTAGTACTATTGTACTGATATTGAAAAAGTCAGTTTCTGAATTGTTGTTAGTGTGGGAAACATGGTGTTTAATATGCGTATGTGAATACCGGTGTTCACTTTCCCAACAACCAGATCTCAGCCCAAACTAGAAAAAACAAATCTGAGCCATCGCACAAACTGTACTCAAATCACAAATTGACACAACACACTCGGGTAAAATACCATTTATCAGGCATCCAGCCCACAAATGTGCACGTGAACATGCACATCGGACTCATTACTACATAAAACTCTTTTCTGTTGGTCCATTACCCTATGATGTCATTGTTAGTACCCCTTTGACATGCGTGACATTTGTTCTTGTGATGAGTGCCAGAGCAGAATATTTGAAACCTGAGATGTAATGACCTTTTGATGGACTGTTCTGTCACTCATCTCTGTGCTTGTACTGCGGAAGTCCTCTTCAGTAGCTCTACCTGATGACTGACTGTGTTAGCTGCTTTCCTGAATTCCACTGATCACTTAGTGTAAGAAATCATAATATAAAGAATCTTCTTGCAAAATGGGTGGACACAAACAACAGTCACAGATTCCATAATTATAGTTAGAGCATTTTATCAGTCACCTACAGAAAATCTCTACTCTAGTTTGTGTTTCTGAAACATGCTTTAGTTGCTAGATAGAGGAAATTTTAATCTCTCCATGACTGAGTTAGAATTACGTAAAAAGACGACGACGAGAGAAAACTTTCTGCAAAACAGCTACACAGTTATAAAAGCTGTGTCTGTTAATTTCATGAAACAAATAGTTTGGCACTGTATTCATCTTGGAAGTACAGGCATCCTACACGTGTTTGAAATGTAGTAGACTTATTGACACAGAAAGACTGGACCTCTTTGAGGATGCTTATCTAAAGACTGAGAACAGTGAACATGATGTAGTTATAGCAACAATGGGTAACGTGGTACAAGGGTGAGAAAAGTAAGCAGATAGGTGTAACATGGTCACTAAAATGAATAATAAAAGGTTATCTCATGTCTTGGACAGGAGTTACTTAGTTGATTCAAGTAGTGAACAAGTAAAAGAACTAGGCTCAACATCCAATATGTAGTTGACAATGCTCTCCAGAAACACATACATAGCAGAACAGTTGAAGATGGTGGTGGTGGTGGTGGTGGTGGTGGTGGTGGTGGAGATCGCACTTGGTACACAGACAATATAAGGAAGTTTTAGAAACACTAGCTACTGTATAATAGGTGCTAATGATAACAAAATTTTGCAGTTGAGCAGTTGGTGATTGAAATGCTCTTAGCTACCAGAAGGGCACTATCTGAAGCCTCCACAGACTATCATAGCAAAATATTATTACATGCTCAAGAAAAATAGGCAGTTCAAAAAACATTAATCGTGCGAATTCAGTTCGCGCTCTTCACACAATATCTTCAGTGCCATGAGTAGAGGAAATTAGTTGATTTTTTTTTTCCTTTTTTAGAATTTTAAAAAGGTATTGATTCAGTACTGCATAAATCTCTCTTAAAGAGAATATATTTCTATGGGATATCCAACCAGGTTTGCAATTGGATCAAAAATTTCTTGACAGGTAGCAGGTAGCATGTTACCATACAGATGCTGATGAAATGTCAGCCTTTAGCAAAGACTGGCAACTTTCTGTTAATGTAGATAAATGCTAAGTTGTGCACTTACTGAAATTTAAAAAATATGGTAACATTTAATTTCATGATTAATGAATCACATCTACTGTCAGCCATGTCATTAAAGCCTTAGAAGTAACAATTTTGTACAGATATGAAATGGAATAACCACCTAGGCAAGTTATAAATAAAGCAAATGGTAAGAGACAGTTCATAGCTTGGTTATTATTGTTTATGTACCAAAGAGACTGCACATGAAACAGGTGTACTTTGGTGCTTAAAAAGTGTGACACACCCACGTATGATTGAAGAAAGCGGTGGTACATCTCCTGAGAAGCTGCTTACAAAAACTTTATGAACTCGCTTCAAGGGAAAGGGCTATGAATCTGTAATGTACTGAGTGTATGGATAAAATTAGGTAAAAAAGCAGCTCACATAGAGGCATACAAACAGTCACTTTCCATGCTACATCTGTTATGCTGGCATTTAATTCATTGACTTCACTTAAATACATAACACCCAGTTACACTAGTCTTGCAGTGAGACTTTCTGCCTCTAATATAATTCAGTACTTAAAGTGTCAACACATGGGTACACAACCATTTTGTGAGAGAGAGGCCACCTTTAGGAAGTCCTAGCTGCAAATGATCCTTGTTGATGGGTGGTATTTTGTGTAAAGTCAAATACACTGAAGAAAAAAAAGTCTCAACACAAAGAAGGGGTTGAGTGTCATAAACGAAAGTTGGTAGGTATGTTTCTACATGTGAAACATAGTGTCTGCTCATATTTGGCACCAGTTGCATAAGAGTGGCACTCATAGTGCTCCTATGAGGATGCAAATAAAGTTTGCTTTAAATACACACTGTAATGGTTTTCAGTGTTAGTTACCTTTGACATTGGATGTGGTGAGATGACGATAGTCAGGAATGTCCGTAACACTATAAAGATGCCATTATCACCACCTCGCTGAGTTTGAACAAGGTCTTATTATAGGGCTATGAGAAGCTGGATGTTGCAATATTACTGAAATACTTGGCAGGAATGTAGGCACTGTACATGATTGCTAGCAGCAGTGGTCATGAGAATGTATGATTACAAGTAGACAGGGCTCTGGATGGCCACATGGCACTACCGAGAGGGAAGACCATCATGTTCTGCGTATGGCTCTGGCATATCTTACTGCATCTGCAGCAGCAGTTGCCACCACAGTGACATAATGAACTGCTACAAATTGGTTACCTCAAGGACTGCTCTGAGCCAGATGTCCTGTAACGTATATTCCAGTGAACCCAAACCATCGCCATTTGTGACTGGTGAAGTCAAGTGAGAGATCATTGGAGGGGCAGGGTGGATGGCTTGTGTTTTCTGATGAAAGTTGGTTCTGCCTCAGTGTCAGTGATGGCTTTGTGTTGGTTAGGATGCCAGTTGAAGGCCTGGAACCAACCTGTCTGCATGCTAGCTAGATACACTGGCACTATACCTGGAATTTAGATCTGGGGTGCAATTTCATATGACAGCAGGAGCACTCTCATTGTTATTTCACACACACACACACACACACACACACACACACACACACACACACACACACACACTTACTGAAGATTTGTACATCTTTCCGGTGATTCAACCAGGTAAGCAACTGTTTGCGAACAGCATTCCTGGGCACATTTTCCAATAGGATAATACTCACCCACATACTGCTGTTGTAACCCAATGCACTGTACAGTGTGTCGACGTGTTGCCTTAGCCCATTTGATCACCAGATCTGTCTCCAGTCGAGCACATATGGGACATCGTGGGACAACTACTCCTGTGTCATCCACAAACATCATTAACAATCCCTGTATTGACGACCAATTGCAACAGCCATAGAACTCCATCCCACAAACTGACGTCTGGCCACTGTACAACACAATGCATGCACATCAGCTTGCTTGCATTCAGCATTCTGGTGGTTACACCAGTTACTAATGTACCAGCATTTCACATTTGCAATGGGTTATTTCACACTTACATTAACCCGTGATATTGCAATGTTTATCACTTAGATATGTGACATGGACAAATGTATTTCCGAATTTCATTACTCTGCAATAATTATATTTTTGGTGTTGTGATTCTTTTTCCTGTCAGTTTATGTACATAAATTACTACGCTGGAGATATGAGAGAATATGAGAGATATAATTACAAAGCAAATTATATGTTCAAAACCAAGAAAATATTTCAATTCTATGGTAAAAGAAGAAACAGAATGAGAAAAAAGCCAGTGGGGAGCAGAATTTTCAGCCTAATCCCAATCAGGTGAAACTTTTATAAACATTTATCTGCAAATGTTCTTGCAAAAGAGGGAACAGTGTTAAAATCTTTAGCCGCTACACACCACATCTAAAGGTTCAGTTTTTGTGTGTGTGTGTGTGTGTGTGTGTGTGTGTGTGTGTGTGTGTGTGTGTGTGTGTGAGAGAGAGAGAGAGAGAGAGAGAGAGAGAGAGAGAGAGAGAGAGCCAGTAATACTACTACTACTACTACTACTACTACCTCCTCTTCTTCTTCGATTCTCTCATGCACTGTATGTATGTTCACCCATTGTATGGGGGGACGTATTCGTGGGGGTCTTATAAATGGCAGCTGTGTGGAGCATAAAGCCATTCTTAACGGAAAAGTGCCGCTTTCTTCAGTGAAGGGATGAAGATAAATTTAACTTTGTACTTGGTGAGGATCCAACCGCTTTTTTATGGCAGACATCCCACATGTGGCAGGAAAGCCATATGTATCTACTTTATCTTCCTTGATATGTGAGCCTGCCTTTGGTTTAATCCATAGGACCTTGCCTATTTGCTGTGAAGAGTACCCATTTGCTTCAAAAACTTTTTTTAAGTGTGAAAGCTCATCCTGAGTACTGCTGTCTTCAGCAACACTATATTCCCTATGCCATCTATGGAAAGATCCTAGAACTAGCCTCGCTTATAATTGCTAATAATGCCCATATAGTACTAGAGACAGAAAGCTGGCTGAAGCCAGTCATTAATAGCAGTGAAATTCTAAAATCCGTTTGGAATGCATATCGCAATGATACGGTGGTGATGGAGACATGCTTATAGCTGTCGAAAAATAAGATTTATATCTGCTGATGTTAGTACAGATTTTCAATGCAAAGTAATTTGTGTGAAGGTAAGTGTTACAGGAGTTTTAAAAAATGGCAATCAGAAGCTTTTTATAGACACCCTGCCTAAGTAGCAGAAGTGACAGAATGTTTGACAGAAAACTTCAAGATTTAACATAAATTTCCTGTTCATGTTCCAGTATTAGGTGGAGATTTCAACTTACCAACTATAGACTGGGAGTGAATAAGGCAAATAGGAGGGAAAGGGAACCATGTGAAATTGTCTCAATGCACTATCTGAAAACTTTGCTGAGCAGCTAATCATGGAACAAACTCATGAAGCAACGTATTAGATGTGGTCAGCAACAGATCTGAACTTCACGACTCGGTGTAGAACAGGGAATCACTGCTCATAATGCCATTATAGCATCATTGATTACAGCTGTAAATTTGAATGTGAAGAAGAATAGGAAAATAGTTTTGTTTAGCATGAGCGATAAAAACAGATTTTAAATTAATAGAGCAATAAACATGAAAAATTCGTATCCAGGACCGAAATTGCTGAGTATTAATTGACAAATTTCAAGAGTATTTCACAATACACCGTAGATAGGTGTGGATAGAGCGGAGTTGTGCGAGATTGGAAAGACATGCCATAATTTGACAGCCATGTTAGAAAGTTGGTACAAAAGCAAAGATAGCTTCACTGCAAATTTAAATATAGCCAGAACCCCATAAAAGAAAAAAAGAAAAGAAGTTTGAACAAAGCTGAGCATATTGCAAGAAGAAACATGCATGAAATGTTCAAAAACTTTGAAAGTAAAATTCTATCTACCAACTCACCATCCAGAATTAGATCTTATGTGATTTTCCTAACCTGCTCCAGGCAAAAACCATGATGGTTCCTTTGAAAGGGCATGGCCAATTTCCTTCCCCATCCTTAAAAGTAGTTCAAGCTTGTGTTCTGTCTCCAGTGACCCCGTTGTTGATGGGTTGTTAAACCCAAATCTCCCTCCCTTCCTTGATAGAAAATTGTAAGAAATTTTGATCTTATGTTAAACCAGTAAACAAGTGGAACCCAGTTGACCAGACACTGTGACGATAATGGCTTTGAAATGGAGGGATGGAAAAGCAGGCATATTGGGATGCAAAAACTGTTCTATATAGAGGATGCAAGAGAACTTGCTCCTATTCTACCAGCAGTGTTATGTAGGTCACTGAAGGAATGAAACATTTCTATGATCGGGAAAAAGTGCTGCTCATTCCTCTTTCCAAGGTGGATCATTGAACCGATCCACAGAACTATAGGCCTGTATCTTTGACGTAAGTCTGTTGTAGGCTTCTGAAACATGTTTTGTGCTTTTGTATTATGACATTGATGGAAATTGAAAACCACATGTGTACTAATCAACATGGGTTCTGAAAACTATAATTGTATGAAACCTAGCTTGCTCGGTTCACCCACAAGACACAGAACGCAAGATACTGGTGGCCAGGTTGGTTCACCCACAAGACACAGAACGCAAGATACTGGTGCCCAGGTTACTGCTGTGTTCCTTGATTCCTGGACATACGCAGTATCGGATCAGCTTTGGGACTGGATTCAAGAGTTCCCAGTAAACTGAACATGTCATTCTCATCAGAGAGAAATCTTCAGACATAAAAGTAACTTCGGGCCTACCCAAAGGGAGTGTTGTACTATCATTACTTTTCAAAATATACATAAATGATATAGGGAATATCGGAAGTAGCATGAGGCTAGAAAACCGCAGCGACATACAGAAAGACCTGCAGAGGATTGACACTTGGTGCAGTATTGGCAACATTAAGAAATGTAACATATTGTGTATAAATAAGCATAAAGACACATTATCATATGATTATGTGATTGCAGAACAATCACTGAGAGCAGTCGCTTCCATTAAACATCGGGGAGTATGCATATGGAGTGACTAAAAGTAGAATGATCACATAAAATTAATCACAGGTAAGGCAATTGCCAGACTAAGAGAAATGTAGGTCACCCAGAAATAAAATAGATTACAAACCCTGGAGAGACCAATACTTGAATATTGTTCATCAGTCTGGGATATGTACCAGATAAGGTTTAGAGAGGGACTAGAGAAGATCAAAAGAGCAGCACATTTCAATACAGGTTCATTTAGTAAGAGTTAAAACGTCACAGTGATGCTCAGCCAACTCCTATGGCAGACACTGCGTGAAAGGTGTTCTGCGTCACATTCTGGTTTACTGTTAAAATTTCAAGTGTGTGTCTTCCTTGAAGAGTCAGTCAATATTTTGCTTCCTCCCATGTATATTTCGAAGAAAAAAAACAATGAATGTAAAATTAAAGAGTTAAAGCTTACCACCTGTCATTCTTTTTGCAGGCTGTAGCGACTGGAACAGGAAAGTGGGAGTGACAGTGGTATGCGTAGTACCTTCTGCGACACACCATAAGGTGGCCTGCAAAGTATAGATGTAGATAGAGAACTGAGGTTTTAAGAACACCCACTATCCGTGAAGCGTGGTGGTTGCTATTTGCATGTAACAAAAGTCTGTATAACTCAGCTTGCTATCAACTGTGTGCCCCAAGATGCTATCATCTTTTTGATGCATCAAAACATGCAAGAATGGAAGGCAGCCTTTGTTGTTAATATCTGTTGTAAATTGAATATTCCTATTATTTAATGTGGGTGTTTTAATAAGAGTTCCTGTAATTCGTTGTCACCATGGGGCCATCACTTCAAAAGTCTCATCAACATATCTCCAAAATACTGTGGGTTTTAAACTAGTAGATTTCAGTTCTTTTCTCTTGGAAGCCCTCTGTAGACAAACTGAGTGAAGCATCACAGTGGTTAGTATACTGGACTCGCATTTGTGAGGATGACTGTTCAAATCTGTATCCGGCCATCCTGATTCAGATTTGTTGTGGTTTCTCTAAATCACTCCAGGCAAATGCTCGGATGGTTCTCTGCACAACTGATTTCCTTTCTCATCCTTGAAACAATCGGAGCTTGTGATCCATCTAAAATGACCTCGTTGTTGATGGGGTGTTAAACCCCAATCTCCCTCCATCCATCAACAAATTGGACACCCAGGATGACAAAGAACTGTGCTCTGACAACACCATGAAATTGCTCAAACAATTTGTTATTAAATAAAAATTAACTTAAGATTAGAACACATTTGAATGAAGTTGTAACCTCTTTATCAGAACTTCAGTCAATAAGAGATAAAAAATCTGAAATGAAAATTATGGTGAATAAGGAACCCATGTCAAAGCGGATTCATAAATCACAGGTGTTAATTATAGAATGAAGGCTTTCACGTAAGGTGTTGTCATCACTTAACATTTCCGGGCTGAGATGCCGTGGTTCATGCATAATACTCTCCCCTGACGTTTCACCTTCAACTGTGGAAGGCATCCTCTGAGGACAATTGGTGAACTGCAATGAGAGCGCGAGTGAACGCTGTATATATAAGCCATCCAGATGGCACCACTGTCAATCACGTGACGTCGGCTGTGCTATGATCTCTGATACTGCCAACTTTCTCAATTGAAATTAATCGATTGTCACACTGTTGCTGCAATGTTGACATCCATATCTTATCCAGCTTAATGCTTTCATATTTTCTATTAACATTATTGCAGTGTTTGGCAATCTCAAGACATAAAAGAGGGGTGATTAAAACATCAATAGACAGGGCGCACAAAATATGTGAACCAGCTCACTTAGATGTTGTGATTGAACACCTTAGAGCGACCTTCAAGAAGAATGGCTATTCCAACACACACACACACACACACACACACACACACACACACACACACACACAGAGAGAGAGAGAGAGAGAGAGAGAGAGAGAGAGAGAGAGAGAGAGAGAGAGAGAGATATCATGCACCACGCCCTAGACTGACAACCAGGACGGACGAGGATCGACACCAACCCAAGGGGAAAGTGTTCTTACCATTCATCAGTAAGATCACTGATTGCATTGGAACAGTTTTAAGCAAGTACGATGTGGAAACTATTTTCAGACCCACCACGAAAATAGAAGAATGTTTAAGATCCGCAAAAGATAAACAACATCCACTAGCTACACCAGGTGTCTATAAAATTTCGTGCAGTTGTGGAAAGGCCTATATAGGCACAACAAAAAGAAGCGTCAACACCCATGTGGGTGAACATAAAAGGAACTGCCACCTCAGACATATTGATAAATCGGTTGTAGCGGAACATGTGTTTCTGGAAGGTGATTATGAAATAAAGTTCAGTGAGATCATAGCAAAGACGTCGCATTATTTTGCGCGAATGTACAGAGGCCACTGAGATTGCCAAACACTGCAATAATTTTAATAGAAAAGTGTGCTCCCTGCCGCCGTTGGATAAGCAGCTGTAGCAGCAAGTCGTATACTAGCTCACTCATTTGTTACATAGTTTAATTCTTAATTTCTTTGCGTGTTTTTGGTACTTGCATTGTTTAAGTCATAAATTTCGAGCGTATTATAGTATTCGCGAGTTGTAGCATCGCGTTTTAGTACCTGAATAGTGTAAAATCGCGTAGTCTCCCTGCGCCGCCGAGCAGTGTGTCAGCAGTGCGCAAGTAGCAGCATTACTGCATTTACTAGGCAATCTTGTATTTTAATAACAGTTTAAATTTTGTGTCCATTTGTTTGCGCTCTCTGTAGATTAGTTCAGACGTTCTTTGCAAAACAGTTTTTAGCATGGATAGGGACTGCAACTGCTGTGTTCAGATGCAGGCTGAGTTGGCATCCCTTCGCTCTCAGCTTCAGGCAGTGTTGGCTTCGGTCACACAGCTTGAGGATGTTGCCAATGGGCATCACTGTGGGGGTCCGGATGGGGGTTTGTCGGGGACGGCCAGCTCGTCCCACGCATCCCCCGATCGGACAACGACTGTGGTTGTCCGGGATACTGCCCGCATTGAGGCTGATCCCTCACCTGTGGTAGAGTGGGAGGTCGTCTCAAGGTGTGCCAGGGGTGAAAGACATTCCGGAGGGCTGAACGGAAGGCCTCTCCAGTTTGTCTGACAAACCGGTTTCAGGCTCTGTCTCAGGCTGATACTGATCTTCGGCCTGACATGGCTGCTTGTCCTGTTCCAGAGGTTGCCCCTCGGTCTGCAAGATCCAGGCAGTCGCAGAGGATGGGCTTACTGGTAGTTGGGAGCTCCAACGTGAGGTGCGTAATGGGGCCCCGTAGGGAAATGGCAGCAAGAGAGGGGAAGAAAACCAATGTGCACTCCGTGTGCATACCGGCGGGAGTCATTCCAGATGTGGAAAGGGTCCTTCCAGATGCCATGAAGGGTACAGGGTGCACCCATCTGCAGGTGGTCGCTAATGTCGGGACCAATGATGTGTGTCGCTATGGATCAGAGGAAATCCTCTCTGGCTTCCGGCGGCTATCTGATTTGGTGAAGACTGCCAGTCTCGCTAGCGGGATGAAAGCAGA
The DNA here is from genome assembly GCF_021461395.2 of Schistocerca americana. Classification (NCBI taxonomy): domain Eukaryota; kingdom Metazoa; phylum Arthropoda; class Insecta; order Orthoptera; family Acrididae; genus Schistocerca; species Schistocerca americana. The sequence continues at coordinate 374,808,728 of NC_060130.1, read as the reverse complement.
GCTCACCATCTGCAGCATCGTCGACAGGACTGACTGCGGACCTTTGGTACAGAGCCGAGTGGAGGGTCTGAATCAGAGGCTGAGACGGTTCTGCGACCGTGTGGGCTGCAGATTCCTCGACTTGCGCCATAGGGTGGTGGGGTTTCGGGTTCCGCTGGATAGGTCAGGAGTCCACTACACGCAACAAGCGGCTACACGGGTAGCAGGGGTTGTGTGGCGTGGGCTGGCCGGTTTTTTAGGTTAGATGGCCTTGGGCAAGTACAGAAAGGGCAACAGCCTCAACGGGTGCGGGGCAAAGTCAGGACATGCGAGGGCCAAGCAGCAGTCGATATTGTAATTGTAAACTGTCGACGCTGCATTGGTAAAGTACCGTAACTTCAAGCGCTGATAGAAAGCACCGAAGCTGAAATCGTTATAGGTACAGAAAGCGTTATAGGTACAGAAAGATAAATTCTGCCGAAATTTTTACAAAGGTACAGACGGTGTTTAGAAAGGATAGATTGCATGCAACCGGTGGTGGAGTGTTCGTCGCTGTTAGTAGTAGTTTATCCTGTAGTGAAGTAGAAGTGGATAGTTCCTGTGAATTATTATGGGTGGAGGTTACACTCAACAACCGAACTAGGTTAATAATTGGCTCCTTTTACCGACCTCCCGACTCAGCAGCATTAGTGGCAGAACAACTGAGAGAAAATTTGGAATACATTTCACGTAAATTTTCTCAGCATGTTATAGTCGTAGGTGGAGATTTCAATTTACCAGATATAGACTGGGACACTCAGATGTTTAGGACGGGTGGTAGGGACAGAGCATCGAGTGACATTATACTGAGTGCACTATCCGAAAATTACCTCGAGCAATTAAACAGAGAACCGACTCGTGGAGATAACATCTTGGACCTACTGATAACAAACAGACCCGAACTTTTCGACTCTGTATGTGCAGAACAGGGAATCAGTGATCATAAGGCCGTTGCAGCATCCCTGAATATGGAAGTTAATAGGAATATAAAAAAAGGGAGGAAGGTTTATCTGTTTAGCAAGAGTAATAGAAGGCAGATTTTAGACTACCTTGCAGATCAAAACGAAAATTTCTGTTCCGACACTGACAATGTTGAGTGTTTATGGAAAAAGTTCAAGGCAATCGTAAAATGCTTTTTAGACAGGTACATGCCGAGTAAAACTGTGAGGGACGGGAAAAACCCACCGTGGTACAACAACAAAGTTAGGAAACTACTGCGAAAGCAAAGAGAGCTCCACTCCAAGTTTAAACGCAGCCAAAACCTCTCAGACAAACAGAAGCTAAACGATGTCAAAGTTAGCGTAAGGAGGGCTATGCGTGAAGCGTTCAGTGAATTCGAAAGTAAAATTCTATGTACCGACTTGACAGAAAATCCGAGGAAGTTCTGGTCTTACGTTAAATCAGTAAGTGGCTCGAAACAGCATATCCAGACACTACGGGATGATGATGGCATTGAAACAGAGGATGACACGCGTAAAGCTGAAATACTAAACACCTTTTTCCAAAGCTGTTTCACAGAGGAAGACCGCACTGCAGTTCCTTCTCTAAATCCTCGCATAAACGAAAAAATGGCCGACATCAAAATAAGTGTCCAAGGAATAGAAAAGCAACTGGAATCACTCAATAGAGGAAAGTCCACTGGACCTGACGGGATACCAATTCGATTCTACACAGAGTAAGCGAAAGAACTTGCCCCCCCTTCTAACAGCCATGTACCGCAAGTCTCTAGAGGAACGGAGGGTTCCAAATGATTGGAAAAGAGCACAGATAGTCCCAGTCTTCAAGAAGGGTCGTCGAGCAGATGTGCAAAACTATAGACCTATATCTCTGACGTCGATCTGTTGTAGAATTTTAGAACATGTTTTTTGCTCGAGTATCATGTCGTTTTTGGAAACCCAGAATCTAGTATCTAGGAATCAACATGGATTCCGGAAACAGCGATCGTGTGAGACCCAACTCGCTTTATTTGTTCATGAGACCCAGAAAATATTAGATGCAGGCTCCCAGGTAGATGCTATTTTTCTTGACTTCCGGAAGGCGTTCGATACAGTTCCGCACTGTCGCCTGATAAACAAAGTAAGAGCCTACGGAATATCAGACCAGCTGTGTGGCTGGATTGAAGAGTTTTTAGCAAACAGAACACAGCATGTTGTTATCAATGGAGAGACGTCTACAGACGTTAAAGTAACCTCTGGCGTGCCACAGGGGAGTGTTATGGGACCATTGCTTTTCACAATATATATAAATGACCTAGGAGATAGTGTCGGAAGTTCCATGCGGCTTTTCGCGGATGATGCTGTAGTATACAGAGAAGTTGCAGCATTAGAAAATTGTAGCGAAATGCAGGAAGATCTGCAGCGGATAGGCACTTGGTGCAGGGAGTGGCAACTGACCCTTAACATAGACAAATGTAATGTATTGCGAATACATAGAAAGAAGGATCCTTTATTGTATGATTATATGATAGCGGAACAAACACTGGTAGCAGTTACTTCTGTAAAATATCTGGGAGTATGCGTGGGGAACGATTTGAAGTGGAATGATCATATAAAATTAATTGTTGGTAAGGCGGGTACCAGGTTGAGATTCATTGGGAGAGTCCGTAGAAAATGTAGTCCATCAACAAAGGAGGTGGCTTACAAAACACTTGTTCGACCTATACTTGAGTATTGTTCATCAGTGTGGGATCCGTACCAGGTCGGGTTGACAGAGGAGGTAGAGAAGATCCAAAGAAGAGCGGCGCGTTTCGTCACAGGGTTATTTGGTAACCGTGATAGCGTTACGGAGATGCTTAACAAACTCAAGTGGCAGACTCAGCAAGAGAGGCGCTCTGCATCGCGGTGTAGCTTGCTCGCCAGGTTTCGAGAGGGTGCGTTTCTGGATGAGGTATCGAATATATTGCTTCCCCCTACTTATACCTCCCGAGGAGATCACGAATGTAAAATTAGAGAGATTAGAGTGCGCACGGAGGCTTTCAGACAGTCGTTCTTCCCGCGAACCATATGTGACTGGAACAGGAAAGGGAGGTAATGACAGTGGCACGTAAAGTGCCCTCCGCCACACACCTTTGGGTAGCTTGCGGAGTATAAACGTAGATGTAGATGAAAGCATTAAGCTGGATAAGATATGGATGTCAACATTGCAGCAACAGCATGACAATCGATTAATTTCAATTGAGAAAGTTGGCAATATCAGAGATCATAGCACAGCCGAAGCCATGTGATTGATAGCAGCGCCCTCTGGATGGCTTTATATATATATATATATATATATATATATATATATATATATATATATATATATATATATATATATATATATATATATATATATGGCGTGCGTTCACTCGCGCTCTCGTTGCAGTTCGCCGATTGTCCTCGGAGGATGCCTTCCGCAGTCGAAGGCGAAATGTCAGGGGAGAGTATTATGTATGGACCATGGCATCTCAGGCCAGAAGTGTTCAGTGATCACAGGTGTTCAGTCTGAATTGTGTAAGTTTGGCAGTAAAGATTGAATATTTTCATATGTGTTGAACACATTTCCCCCACCAGAGTTTTTAATAAGAAGACTAAGTACTTGGCAACGTTGTAATTTTGGGAGCTAATGTTACTCACTATTGGTTGCATATCATCATTTTTCGTATGGATTTTCGGATGTAGTACAACCTCGGAGGAACAGCACATCTTGGTTTCAATCCTATCACAAATCTCCAGAGAGAATCAGAAGCAAAGCAATCTTTCTTACCAACTGGTTAGTGGGCTTTCTCCAGTCTTCTGATATGAGCCATCACACTGTAAACTGCACATGTTATCAGTGAAAGCTATTGTGAGACATTGAATCAGCAGCATTAACTTAATCAGCTGGGAGAACCACTGTCTAACTCTCCTTCACCTAGAACCATCACTGAAGTGTCACCCGATCACTGCCTATCATATTTATGATGGAGCGTGCAGAATATTGTTTTGCCATGAACACACAGGATAAATTTCACTGTCTGGCTGAGGCCACCTCGTGAACCTAATCTGATGTAGACCATGTCATACCATGTACTCAGTTCCACAAGTTGTAAGACAACTCCAAAGACATCTTCAGCTGCAGACAAAATTGATAAGTTTTCAATAGGTAATTCAAATATCCTCTAAAACAACAGCAACACCAGCATTTCATAATATTTAATTCAACGTGGTTGATGATATAAAATGTACTAGCCTCGCAAATTTTGGAATAATGCCATAGTCCTTGCACGATAATGAAAAGCTAAAGAACTCGGTAATATCATTCTCAAGTGCTCGAATGTAAACACACAGAACCATCTCCTCCCTGTAGAGATGTTGATGTGCACCTTCATATTTTCTCGGCATGTTGATTAATCAGATGTTTCGGGCATGTAGCTGCAGAAAGCATTGCATAAACTGAATCTTGTGTTAGACACACTATCCGTGCTGGGATATCAGTGCCTCAGTAGTTGCCAAACATCAACACTGGCTCTTGTGTATTCTGTGGTTGTGAATACAGTGACATGGTTCTTCTGTTTAAAATTAAAGATATGAGTGCTGTGCCAAAATATCAGTTGTATATAAATGGGAGTTCTGCAGCTGTATGCCCAAATCATAAGGGATCATTCATTAACCGAACTAAATCGACATATGTGAAGGTAATATCCGGAGTACTACAGGGAAGTGTGATAGGACTGTTGCTGTTTACAGTATAAATAATTGATATAGTAGAAAGTGTTGGATGCTCTTTAAGGCCACTCACAGATGATGCAGTTGTCTATACCAAAGTAGCAACACCAGAAGATAGTAAGAATTTGCAGAATGACCTGCAGTGAATTGATGAATGGTGCAGGCTCTGGCAGCTGACCCCGAATGTAAATAAATGTAGCATATTGCATTTACATAGGAAAAGAAATCCACTACTGTACAGCTACACTATTGATGACAAACAGCTGGCGACAGTGTCTGCCGTAAAATATTTAGGCATAACTATCCAGAGCGACCTTCAGTGGAATAACCACATGAAACAGATAGTGGGAAAAGCAGACACCAGACTCAGATTCATTGGACGAATCTTAAGAAAATGTAACTCGTCCACGAAAGAAGGAGCGTGTTTGCACGATTCTTGAGTATTGTTCATCTATTTGGGATCCCTATCAGATAAGACTCATAGACGATATAAAGAAGATCCAATGAAGAGCGGCATGTTTCGTCGCGGGATTGTTTAGCTGGTAAGAGAGCATTACGAAGATGCTAAAGAAACTCCACTCGCCAGAATTACAAGAGGTCTTTTGTACACCAAGGAGAGATTTACTATTGAAATTTCGGGACAGCACTTTTCAGGAGGAGTCGGACAACGTATTACTTCCCTCACATACATCTTGTGTATTGACCACAAGGAGAAAATTCAAGAAATTAGAGCCAATACTGGGGCTTACTGACAATCGTTCTTCCCATGCACTATTCGCGAGTGGAACAGGGTTGGAGAGATCAGATAGTGGTACTGAAAGTTCCCTCCACCACACCATTAGGTGGCTTGCCGAGTATGATGTAGATGTACTCCACAAAAAATGAAGATGCACGATAGTAGTAGGGCATGTGAAACCATGTTGGCTGCTGAAAGACACCACTAAGTGCTAACACCACTTGCAGAGAAATTAGCACAAGCACATCATTACAAAAATGAAATTTTTTTTCCAAACTTACTTTTCAAGGCACCAGGAGGAGATGGTTCTGTGTGTTCACATTCTGACTTTTGAGAGTGAGATTATTTAGTTCTTCAGCTTTTTATTATGGTACAAGGACTATGGCATTATTCCAAAATTTTCCAGACTATATTTTGTACCAAGCAGTGAAATTTGGCACTTCATATTACAGCACATATAGATAACACTTAAAGTATGCAGAAAGGACACGTTTACATATGAAATGTGTAATGATTCATGGAGTACAATAAAATTGATACCTTCCATGGATGCATAATACATAATTTAAACCAATATTTAATTTTGAACCATGCAAAAACTTTGTTTGCTGGGTACGATTGAATGCCATGGAAACAGATATTATATGACTACAGCAATTGAAAAGTTGAAAGTTGCTTGATGTTTTTAGTGAGAACAAATAATTGAATGTAGTAGATGATACCCTACTCACTTCGAACAGCTTTAAAGTAAGCTTTGAGGCATAAGGGGATGCAAGCAACAATTGTACAGCTTTCTAGAACATGTGACAAGGTGTGTGCAGTGATAAGTCAGAAAAATCAAGGAATAAATGAAACTGACATGCTGACAAATTCAGTAAATAAAAGTGTTTCGGACAATGTGAAACGTATGTGGTACACATCTGTCGGGATGTAAATAATGGTTGAATTATTCGAACTTTACATGCAAATGGAGCATCTATATTTTTTTATTTGCATGTAGGACGAACACCACAGAATTGTCTGTGTCCATGGGCACATGTTGGTGGCCAAAGAAAGGATTGCAGTGACCCTATAGTGTGCTCCATTGGGTATTGCTGGCCACAGACACTGAATCATTTGCCTCTTCGGCTGCAAAAATGTGCCTTCAGGTGTGCACTGATTTCTAAATTATAGTACCCACACTATGAATCAGCAGTAGGTTGGAAATGAAGAATTGTACATAATTTTGAATCACAAGCAAGAACTTATATATTCTAATTGTCCATCAACTGAAGAAACACTAGCAATATACCTTCAACGTGGAACAGAGTAAGAATAGTTGCTATACTGGAGGCAGAAGTGCCCCCAAAGACCTATAGCCCAATTTCATTCTGCTGTCATATGCACAGTATCAGAGTTAGACTGAATTAACTAACACCTGCTGTTGATCCACCTTGAACTTCTGAACAAATCCCCAGATGAGTGCTCAACACACTGAAGGCTTATAATTTTGAACATATTGAAGATTGTTTTCTAACTTTGAGGAAGTGATGAGAGTTGCCTTTGCTGTTCTTTTCACTGTGTGTAAGTTGCAGAGACATTTGTATGAATTTATAAAACACAACAAATTATTAACGGTTATGGAAGATTGTAAGCATACTTACTACTGAAAAAGATCCATTACCAAATTTCAGATCAGGTGAAACAGACCAAGACTACAGAGAAGTGGCCAACCACAAGGCAGTATCATTGTTCTCATATCAGTTATGAAACCTATTCCTTCTCATGGCAGATTATTTATGTTCACAGTCAAGGATTTACAGAACAACAGAACAAAAACTGAGAACAACAAAGGCAATCTCTCAGAATTTTTAAACTTAAACCTTAAATATAACATGTGATCATTCAGCAGTAACACAGGAATTTGATTAGATATCTTACTATATCATTTGACAGAGTACTTACTATCAGAATATATTTGAACAATATTGGATGATGCTCTTACCAATCTTCTGAATACAATAATCAGTATTATAGCGTAAAAGTAAATGTACAATGTGTGTGCAACTAAAACTCAGAAATGAGTCCCAGTACAATCAAGGGAGTTACATGATGTGGTAGCTCTCTATCCCCCATTCATGAAGCAGGTTTCTGTTTTTACCTGAAAAGCATGTTTTTGAAGATAGAAGGGCTGGGAAATTTCGATCTGTAGAAATTTCTGGAACACTTGAGAGTATTCGAAAACATGCCACAACATTCCAGAATGTCCTGTAATGTTCCGCAATGATCTGAAATGTTCAGCAATAGTCTGGAACATTTAGGAAGATTCCAGAATGTTCAGGAACATCGCAGATTGTTGTGGAACATTCTAGGACACACTCAAATGTTGTGGAAAGTTCTGGAACATTGTGGACCATTCAAAGCCTTTTTGGTATGTTCTGGAATTCTCCATTGGTGGGGCCACCCTTTGGTGGGTGTATATGAGGCAAGACCCTTTGTGGGTTTGAATGTCAGTTTATTATCAGTGATGAAGGCAAATTTAGGTTATCAACGAATGATAATGAGCACCGTGATAAGTGGAGAAACCGAAGAACAACGAAATGAATAGATTGAAGAATCAAAAATTGTGACTCAATCTTACAGTAAAAGCCTGTAAACTCCAGCCAGCCATGAAAATATCACACTACAAGAAGTGTGGATGAGGACAAGTAAACAGTGGAAGCTAACAGATGAAACATTCCACTACAACCTGACGAAAGAATATAACAAACACAGCACATAGTAATTGGAAGAATGGATAACATCTGCCATTTTGCAACATGAAAAAATTCAGTAGAGGATCACCAGGATTCTGTTGCATGAATTGAAAAATTCGATTACAACCACTTGACGCACATCCGCAGGAATTTTTACATTACATGACCGGGCAAACTCCAGAATCAAAACTTTTTTTTTTAAATATAAACGCAAACAACATCTGCTTCCTAATGACTTCTTGTGGTGTCACTTTGATCAACACTAGCATAGATGAAATCAGTTATGTTTGTTTCCAGCCATAAACAAATCTATAACAACATGGGATCATCAGTACCACTACCGAACGAAACCATAAATTTCTGCAAGTATATTTAATCAGAAACGAAGAAACAGAAATTAACGATGCACAAGCGTCAGAGGATTGAGATGCACAGAGGGCACAATTACAGTCAAGTGGTTCACGTATTCAAAGCAGCACTAGACCTAATGATTTGTCATAATTGTAAAGTTATGTACCTGACAGACAAGGGAGCCATTGTAATTGTGAACAATGAAAACACTGTGACGTAATTGTACAACGAAGAAGGGAAGGACTAAAATGCATTGCAGACACACACTGTTTGTATTGATGCCCTCTAATATCGATAAACATTTCTGCATTTAGAGGACGGATATCTGTTTAGTTTGAGACAAATCCAACTTGAAACAGACCTAGAAACAAGTCATTTCCAAGGAATTCTATGCTTACCACTTAATGATCAGAAACAGTGAAACATACAGCCACATTCTCAACTCTCTTAGTTTATTCCAACAATTTCCAGTAGATATGTATGGAAAAATAGAAGCGGGACAGATGTTTTACGTATGACTGAATCAGAAGAAATACATATGAAGAATACATTCACCTTAGAGACACAATCATAAATGACAGAAACATTGATGACATTAGAACAATGGTAATCTTACCCTCGTCACATGAAGGAAGTCTGAGACACATGCACAAATACGCTCAAGATGCCATGACCTACATTAAAAAAAATATGGACGACCCGACCTCTTCATAACATTCACATGCTACTCGGTGTGGCCAGAATTCGAACAACTAAAATACAGACAAGCCCCAATGCATTGGCACGACATAATATTCTGAGATTTCCAATGAAAACAAATGAGATTTATTGAAGTCATCACAAAATACCACATCTTTGGAACTGTTGGATGCTGGACATACACAGTCGAATGACAAAAACTAAGGCTGCCTCATTCACACAATCTCATGCGACTACGACAGAATTCATCCCATAGATATTGACAAAATCATCCAAACTGAATTTCCAAATCCACAAGAAGAACTGGAACTGTATGACATAGTAGTGAAAAATGTGATTCATGGTCCATTAAACACCAATTCGCCATGTTTGAGTGATGTAAAATGTACAAAAAATATCCAAAACTTTACTTGGACAGCACACAAGCTGGAGTTGATGGCAATTCCAAAGACAGATGATGATCACCCAAAAAGTGTGGCTTCACAGCAAAAATATGAAAAGAAGGCAGTGATGAACTGGAAATAGATAATCAGTGGGTAGTACCATATCATACACTAATTTTGAAAATGTTCTAAAGACACACACATGTAGACTACTGGAAGTCGGTGAAATCCATCAAATATGTCTGTAAGTATGTGAACAAAGGCAGTGACATGACGTATTTCAAATAGCCATAGACAATGAAACAGGGTTCCTCGTGTACCTAATGGGAAGAGACATCAACAGTAACGAAGCAGTGTGGCAGGTTTTTGGTTTTCCCGTTCATGAACGCAAACCAACTGCGCAACATGTAGCAATACATTTGGAGAATGGACAGAGTTTATTCACAAAAGACACCACTAGAAAAATTGCAAGTGAACCATCTCAGAACACATTAACAGCTTTTTAGCAAGTGTGCCAAACCGATTCATTCGTGAAAACATTACTGTATCTCGATATCCCTACACATTATAGGTGGTACACAAGAAAAATCTTCCATTGACGAAAACAGTGAATCCCTGTAGATGATGATAAAGGAATCTTGAAAATGGGTGTACTAGGTAGAGTATACACCATACATCTGAGCAATGTTGAATGTTTATATCTCTGGATGTTGCTAAATTAAATATGGGGCCCACCAAGTTTCACAGATCTCTAGGCTGTTGACGGTTACTTATGCCCGATGTACAGAGAAGCATGCAAACACTTAGTACTACTGGAAAACGACAACCACTGGGAATTAACACTGCAAGAAGCGTCAACTGCGGCCTCGGCTGAACAAATGAGACTTATTCGCCATAATTCTAACAACATGTAACCTATCGAATCCAAAACAGCTATGGGACCCCTTCAAAGACGGTATCAGTGATGACATAATGTACCAAATCATTGAAAAACTCATTCTGAAATGACCATTAAATTCAGTGAAGACATCTTAAATGAAACACTCATTCGTGTGGAAGATAATTGTTTAGAGAGAAACAACCAGACCGTAGTAAAATTTGGGATGCAAGCACCACAAAAAGATGCTATCAGTGTGCTAAACTTCGAAATTACAAAGGAAAAAGCTAAATCAGCAAACTGTCAATACATTGTTCACGGCACACCACTCCTCAGTGTCAATCAAGAGGAAATTTACAATCATCATGGACCAGATTAACAACAGTCCTGGTGGAATTATTCCCTTGGATGCACCAAGCGGCACTGGGAAATCATTTCTTATAAATCTATTGCTGGCGGAAACATGTGCTAAACACCACATTGAACTTGCATCATCCAGCACTGTAGCCATGCGTATGGAAGGATGAAGAACTGCCCATTCCGCTCTACAACTATTATTGAACACAGCTGAAGAACAATTCCTGGTATGTAAAATTTCAAGTGTGTCTGGATGGAGTGAGCTTCTAAAGAGAGAATATCCAAATGGATTGAAACAATGGTAAACTCTGAAGTAAGTGTGAACTTCCCTACGGAATTTCTGAGCTCTTTGCCGGTACGAGGAATGCCGTTACACTGCCTTTGACTTAAAATTGGATCCCTGATCAAACTACTCGGAAATCTTAACTCACTAAAGCTATGTAATGGAACAAGTATGACCGTAAAACAGCTGTCGAATAACATCATTGAAGCAAAACTTATGATGGAAAGTACAGAGGACACACTTTGTTTATCCTCAGGATACCACTGATCTCCACTAAACTGTCATTCCCATTTAAAAGACTGCAATTTCCTATGAAATTAACTGACAATTTTAAAATTAAGAAAGCACAAGAACAAACATTAGAATATTGTGGCATCAACCTTAAAGACTCCTGCTTCTCTCACTGTCAACTACACGTAGCTCGCTGTCAAGTAAGAAATTTGAAAAATTTCTACATATATGCCCCAGATAACAAAGTGAAGAATGTTGTTTATAAACAAATATTGTAAGTCGTTAGAATACGTTCTGCATAAAAGTTTTTACCTCTTATACTTTAAAAAGTTTTGTAAATAGTTAGAATATGTTTTCAATAATTTTTTTACTTACAATATGTTTTCAGTATTTTTTTTTACCTTGTATAATTTAAAGTTTATCCTTTTACTCAAGCTACCACTTAATCTCATATGCTATCAATGGCATGGGCAATGCTGGGTACCTCCAACTAGTTAGTTTCAGAAGGAGAATAAGAACCAGTACTTTACATTTTATTATTGTTATACTCTATTACTTTGATGAAGTATGTGCCACACCAAACTGGTGACATTTGTGTGTGTGTGTGTGTGTGTGTGTGTGTGTGTGAGAGAGAGAAGATGCCACTTTAAGTGAGTCATATTTTGTCATCACTGGATATTTAAGGCCTACACCAGGTTAACTCCTACTGCAATAAAAAGGGAAAAAGCCAGTTGAAGTCCACAAAATCCAGAGCAATATTCATCACTCACTGGATGGGCAACAGCCTCATGTGAAAAGAACCTCATCTAGATGATGTGCCTTACTGCTGGGACTGTGAGCACTCCCATAACAACCAGTACGAAGAAATAGTTTGCCTGAATTCAAAGTATTAACAAGAGAATGGAGCACACAAACAGATTACTTTCTGAATTCAGTCAGATTATGACTACTTAAAAAAACCATGGCCAGGAGAAAAGTTCAGTTGTGAAAGTGTGATGGTGAACAGATTGTGAAGCACCTTAAAAACTGCTCTGATTGTGCAGGTACAGTGAACGATTTTATTGACGCAAGAATGCGTGTCCTAGACACGGTCAAACTTGATATACTTTTCAGTTCATACAAACAATAGAAAATCCAGGATGGAATGTAACAGTATTATGAAAAGGAAAGTTGCCACTCACCATATGGTGGAGATGCTGTGTCGCAGATAGACACAACAGAAAGACTGTCACGACTAAAGCTTTGGGCCAGTAAGGTCTTCCTCAAAAATATGCCCCCCCCCCCCCCCCCCCCCCCCCACACACACACACACACACACACACACACACACACACACACACACACACACACAGTGTGGCTACAATTGCCTGACCTTGCAAGGATCTTGTTACCACCTTTAATATAATGTAAGGATGCTTCAATCATTTGGCAGGAGCTAAAATATTGATTGATGACTATCCCAAATTTGGATGTACGCTGTCTGAAACAAGTCGCATTGATGTAGTTCAATTAGTCTTTAAAAATTCATGTACTGGCTACAAAATATCAAGGGGATCTTGTTACCGTCTTTAATGTAATGTAACGTAACATCACAGGACATTTTTGGATAAATTGTTTTCTGATTAACGATGAGATGAAGAATTATGTCAACGCCTTTTCCTGTCTCGCCAATCCTGATGAAAACATACAGAATAAAAGGTGGACATTGGCAGTCATTAGCATTTAAATGTTGAAATAAAAATTCTGCTGCTGCACCAGTTTGGAAAGTACCTTGCCCATTGTGAGTTTATTCTGGAAAAAGATTTTATCAATTCGTGAGGATGACGTGCACATGTGCATAACCCTCCCCCACATACACTCCTGCCCCCCCCCTCTCCCCTCCTCTCTCTCTCTCTCTCTCTCTCTCTCTCTCTCTCTCTCTCTCTCTCTCTCTCTCTCTCTTTTCCAAACAGTAATTGCATAGTATTTCTAATGACCAGTCATATCATCATATCAGCCTTGGGATATCCATAAATTTTTCAAGGACAATGTAGTGGCACACACAATATTATAAGTAATAAAAATAATAGACTTGCAGGAAGGTTCAGCTGTAAAACAGTTTTGTATGATAGTTCATTGTTCAGAAACATGCCATTCAGAGATTGTGGGCTGTAAAATGATGATAAAATTGTTTCCTTAGTCCTGTGCTGTTAGGGAAAGAGTCACTGGCAGCAACTTACATTAGCGTTTGGTGTAATAGTGAACTCTTTCCTATGTATTTTAATGTTTTTAAACAGTTAAATTTTGGGTATAATCTCAATCTGCTGGGTTAAAATTATGGGAACTTCCTGTATTTGCATAAATGGCATTAACAGGTAGCAGTAAGAAAACTGAAAATTGCAATGCTTTCTTTCTGTATGGATATCAGGTGTGAAATAAATTGTAAAGTATCATAATCTGATTGTATTTTATTTTTTTATGCTAATTGGGGAAACATTTATTCAATTCATGAAACCTGGCTTGATGAAATGAAGCTTCTCAGGTTTAGCAGTTCACGATATAGTAATAGAATACACATAAGGTTCCCGTGTGAAAGTATCAGTTTGCCAAATAACTGCGCAATGAAGGAAATCACCGTTTATGATATTTAACAAAAAAGTGTTGAATTTAGAAATGTACCAAGAAGTAATTCTATAATGAAAAATATTTGAGGGTTGTTACAGAACGCCAAAATTTCTTCAGTGGAAGAATATTTTATTGTTAATGAGTACAGCACCTCTCCCATTATAGTAATAAGGCAGTGCAAAATGAGAAAGAGGATTGGCACCAAAGAAAATTTAATTATTTATGGGGAATGGGTTGTAGGAAGGGGAGAATATACAGGAATTTGAGAAGTAACAGATAAAACTTGATTATCTCAGCCAAGTCTAGTTAGTTATGGAAGTTCGTCAGTCATCGCTATATCTGAAATACTGTGATTGGCTATAAGGTAGGAAAGTATGAATGTGGTTGATAAATATTTTGAGGCCCATGGCTTACATTATTGGTAGTTTTAATGTGAACATGGCATGTGTGTTTTCCTGATCACACACATTTGCTGCAGCCAAATATATGGTAATTTGAAATTGTGGTCTTACAAGGTATTTTGTGTTTTTTACAGAAAAAAAATCTTTTGTTTCATACTAAATAATATTTCCCTGAGTCTAATGAAGATAGAAGCTTGATGTGATCTCATGTATGAATAAATTTCATAAATTTGCCTTCTTGGTCAAAAATGAAGTTGTATTTCATCATTAAAGCTATGGTTGTTGTCTTAGCGACCCCTTATTAGTTAGAGGTTCCGCACAACCGAGAGAGAAGCATTGCCAGCAGACAGAAACAATAACAGACTTTCCAAATAAACACAGAACTACTTTGCCAGACAACATGTGACAATGTTCCACCAATCGGAACTCCTATGACTTGTGTAGCACTCCGCCGACCTGGCTCTACAAGCACGCTTAGACCGTCAGACCGGCAGTGTTTACCAACCGCTAGGAACAGCTCCAGCCAGTATGCCGGTCCTAGCATAGTATTCACTCGCCGTAGCGTTGTAGTAGCACGTATTTTGTAGAGTAGATTTTGATCAGTATTTTCTTCCATTGTCTTGTTTCCTTAACTGGACTGCCACCACAAGAGTTGTGGGCTTTTCTGATTGTCCCTTGCGTTTAAAACTTAGTGTATGCCAAGAAGGCATTTTTCTTTAATTGTAGTAAGTTGTGTTCAAATTGACTGTTAGTTCTTTCCTGCAGACTGCAGGATACTACAGTTATGCTATGGCTTTGTAAGCTTTACCATCATCAGTTTCATTTAGTGTTGCAAAATGTTACTAAATTGTCATCTCAGTGGGCAGCCTAATGTCATGTTTAGTTAATCCATACCAAAGGAAGATAAAATTCAAATCATACAAGTAGTGCAAATGTACAGGATTGCATGAGAACCAGAGTATTTTAATGTATTCATAATAATATTTCACTAGCCTACTAAAGCTGGTGTGATGCTGTTACAGTTAGTGTAGTGTGTCATGGACTTAGTGTGCTTTGTATTTGAATAATGCAAATTTGAACAAAGTACTTGCATTTCTTTCAGGTCGCCCATTCATAACAGATCTTGAGAGAGACATCCACAACAACTAATCCAGTAATCTGTGACTGTGATGAGTTCTACATGTGAAGAAATCAGTTAACAGATGTGTGTTTCATTCTATCTCTGTGTGTGTGTGTGTGTGTGTGTGTGTGTGTGTGTGTGTGTGTGTGTGTGTGTGTGAGAGAGAGAGAGAGAGAGAGAGAGAGAGAGAGAGAGAGAGAGAGAGAGAGAGTGAGTGTGGGTGTGGGTGTGGGTGTGTGCGCATGTCGTGATGGCATCTGTGCCTAATGTGTCATATCTATATTACTGAAATGTAGTTTCTCTGCAATATTTTGTTTCCTATTTGTGATATCATAATTTATAATCTTATTTTACCTGTTACAGTATTAAAAATGGACTATTCACTGTATGTGTTAAGTATTGTGTAAAACTGATTACAGTGAAAAGTGCAACAGCAAGGAATTTATTAGATAACACATTAGTGAAGGTATTTAGTACCTGCACTACAACATGGTACAAATTTTATTTTATGTGTTACGGTACAAATTTTGTGTTACATATTTACAAAGTTATCATTTCTTTGTGGTTGAACAATATTCACCATAATTTGAAACGTGATTTTGCATGTTGAAATTTATTAATGTTGATTTACATTCCAACTATTACAAGGTATGGAAAACATGTTGCTTCTGTTCAGTTTCCATGATTCAGCCCAGAATATGTCTAGATGTTTCTCCTGATTGTAAGTCTTTCAAGCCCACCAAGAGTTATGGGCTACTTGAGATGCACAGCCACACTGTCATATGGATGAGGGGACCCACACTGATACCAAATGGATATTTCAGACAATGTTAAATACTTTGTGTTCTTTTGTACTATGTAGTCCAGGAAAGAGAAATTTTCTGAGATTCGGTAAACACATGGATGCACATAAAGATTTATCAAAACCTGTAGAAGACTGGTATGTCAAATGTTTATTCTGAAGGAATTAACAAGTCTAAGTTACTAGCAAATGTTGTATGCTTTATTCTGATAATTTTCCCTGGTATGCCAGTAGACAAAAGTTTGAAAATGCAAGTTTAGGTAGAATACAAAAAATTATGACACACTGAAAGTAATAACTGGTTTTAAGCTCATCAGCATCATAGAGCAAACTCTGAATATGGAGGTCTTTATTTAAGAAAACAGTTTTTTTAGATTTGGAAGGGTGGTGGAGTGTGTGTGTGTGTGTGTGTGTGTGTGTGTGTGTGTGTGTGTGTGTGGGGGGGGGGGGGGGGGGGAGGGGGGGTTAGAAATATAAAAAATAAGCTGAGGAATGTGGCAGATAAACAAACAAAATCATTTATTTAATGGTCATGTGTTCTCCAAGAAAATTGCAAATCAACCTGCCTCTGCATAACTTGCTGCTTTCTCTTAATTTCTTAGTTATGTTCAGCTTGTCTTCTGTTTTTATTTCATGCCTTCTTCCTGTTTGTAGTTTGCATTCAGTTGACACATGGGTGGACATGAAGATCGATCAAAATAATTTGATATACTTAATACAAAGCTGCTGAAGCCTACTTTGCCAAAGATTTGTTTGGAGGAATTTGCATGTGTAATTTGCTGCATAATGTTCTGAGGCTAATTGTGATAATTTTTCCCGATGTACTAATAGGCAAAAAATTGAAATTCCAGCTAAGAATTTATTAAAGAAATGTTATAAGACACACAGAAAGTAATTATTTTTGCTATCTTCATCTTCAGCATCAGAAAACAAATTCTGACTATGAAGATCTGTAACTAAGAAATGTATTTCTTGTTGATTTGGATGGATAATGGAAAAACAGTGGAGGTGGTGTGGTTGATGTGGAAAGAAGCAAGCTGAGAAATTGTGGGAAATCAAACAAAACACTTAATAGGCATGTGTTTTCCGAGTAAGCTACTGGTGTATCTGCCTAACTAGCTGCCTTTTCTTAGTTTCTGTGTGATGTTCAGTTTGTCTTTTGCTTTTACTACATATCTCTGTCCTGTTCTTAGTTTTTCCTCACTTTAACTTTCCTGTTTGCCACCTTTTCTACCTGCCTTCACTAATATTATTTTCCCCTCTTCCAAACAAAGTTTTTCTTGTCCTGACATTAAGTAATAGCATTGACTTTTGCTACCACATTCTTTATTGCATTTCAGGCAGTGCATATGTATATCCTTAATTTAGATCTTCCAAAGAGCTTACAGTAAATGGTTATTTTTGCTGTTTACTACTATAAGACTGTTAACTGGCAAGTAGGGAAAAATCTGTGTATGATATGTTAGTTAACTTAATATGAAGCAAGAGTTCTGTGATTTTCTTCTATGTGCATGTGTTTGTCTTGTCACATGGGAACATACAACAGTTTCTTCTATTTTATGTATGTTATGTAAAATTTATGTAGTCAGTTGTACCTGTTTCAGTATTAAAATGAAGATATTTCTGTGTAACACGAGAAAAAAAAAGAAAAAAAAAAAAAGCAAACATGGTTATGACTGTAGTAAGGAAAAGTGATGTACTCATGAGAAGACTGAGTTTATGTGTAAGCTGGGCATAAATGTCTAGGGCCATAGCAAAAGTTGGAAACCCAAACAGTCCTGTTGACATTACGTTATCAGGAAATGTCAAATTTGTCAGAATACCAGAACAATTATACCATATTGTTGTAATGTCAGAACTGAAGATTTATTCTGTATTTAGCTGTCAGATACAAGATATAATTGTGTGTTGTGTCTAAAGTAAACCAGTTTTTTGCTCTTCATGCAAAACTTTCCTTCAGTATCATACTGTGTCCATGATGTCTGTAGTGTACATTGGTGTGTAGATACACTTGTTTTTTTACTCAGTGATCCTGTCTTTAAGTTTGATGATTTGTTTTTAGACCATTTACATACCAAAATGAAAAGAAATGCTACTGTAATATGCTCTTTCTTTTTTTTCCCTTTTTTTCCTTTTTAAGAACATACGAGGTAGTGTTAGCAACTGAATATTTACCCTGTGTTTAACTGTCAGATACGAGATATACATGTGTTGTGTGTTAAAAGTAAAACCCAGTTTCATAATGAATTGTCGCTCGTCATGCATAGCTTTTCGTCAGGATCATATTGTGTTTATGATATCTGTAGTGTACATTGGTGTGTAGATAAGCTTGCTCTTTTATTAAACTGACCCTGTCCTACATTTCATGATTTGTTTTTAAACTGTTTAATCCACAGAAATGAAAATAAATGTGACAGTAATATATTCTTTTCTTAACTGACAGTCATGCTTTGTTTAAAGAACGTACAAGGTAATGTTAGCAACTGAATATTTACTCTGTGTTTAGCTGTCAGATACAAGATGTAATTGTGTGTTGTGTCTAAAGTAAAACCAGTTTTTTGCTCTTCATGCAAAACTTTCCTTCAGTATCATACTGTGCCCATGATGTCTGTAGTGTACATTGGTGTGTAGATAAGCTTGTTCTATTATTCATGTGATCCTGCCATATGTTTCATGATCTGTTTTCAGACTGTTTAATCTACTGAAATTAAGAGGAATATGACGGTAATATGACCTTTTCTTTGCTGACAGTCATGCTTTTTTTTTTTTTTAAAGAACATACAAGGTAATTTCAGCAACTGAATATTTACTCTGTGTTTAGTTGTCAGATTCAAGAGATAAATGTTTTGTTATGAGTCAAAAGTGAAACCCAGTTCTGTAATGAATTGTCGCTCTTCACACACAACTATTCTTCAGGATCACACTGTTTCTATGATGTCTGTAGTGTACATTGGTGTGTAGATAAGCTTGTTCTTTTATTCAAATGATCCTGTCCTAAGTTTTATGATTTGTTTTTAGACTGTTTAACCTACAGAAATGAAAAGAAATGTGACAGTAATATATTCTTTTCTTAACTGACAGTCATGCTTTGTTTAAAGAGCATACAAGATAATGTTAGCAACTGAATATTTCTCTGCATTTAGCTGTCAGATACAAGATGTAATTGTGTGTTGGGTCAAAAGTAAAACCCTTTTTGTAATGAATTGTTGCTCTTCATGCAGAACTTTCTGTCAGTGTCATTAATGTGCCCATGATGTCTGTAGTGTACATCGGTGTGTAGATAAGCTTGTTCTTTTATTCAAGTGATCCTGTCCTATGTTTCATGATTTCTTTTCAGACTGTTTAACCTACTGAAATTAAGAGGAATATGACAGTAATATGCTAATTTTTTGCTGACAGTCATGCTCTTTTTTTTAAAAAAAAGAACATACAAGGTAACTTCAGCAACTGAATATTTACTCTGTGTTTAGTTGTCAGATACAAGTGATAAATGTTTTGTTATGTGTCAAAAGTGAAACCCAGTTTTGTAATGAATTGTTGCTCTTCATGCAAAACTGTTCTTCAGGATCACACTGTGTCTATGATGTCTGTTGTGTACATTGGTGTGTAGATAAGCTTGTTCTTTTATTTAAATGATCCTGTCCTAAGTTTTGTGATTTGTTTTTACACTGTTGTCTTCATTGGCTGTTGTTTTATGCTATTTGCAATTTATGATATGATGCTTTTTGTCTGGCATAATGGCCATATACATCATTGTATTGTCTGTACGTGTTTTATTAAATGTCTATAACCTATCGAAATAAAAGGAATGTGAATGTAATATGCTTTTTCCTTACCTGACAATCCTGCTGTTTTTAAAGAACATACAAGGTACTTGATAATGAGGTAAGGGTGAAGAGTGATGAAGGTAAATCTATGGAATCACTCTAAGAGCACATTCAAAAAAGTGGTACTCTCAGATTAAATACTTGGACAATTTGATAGCAAGGTAAAACTTTCTCAACCTTGCAGTGAATGAAAACTTTTTTTTTTAAGGGCAAAATTGCACTCTGTTTTAAATTTGTTTCCTCTTAAGATCACTATAAGCTATCCAACGTTTTTCCAGTGTGTAGATTGCACGTGTAAAGTGTCATCCTTGACCCTGCAAAATACCCACATGTAATGGGTAATGGTTGTATCTTTTCATTAGATTGAAAGTGTTTTTTTAGACACACACACACACACACACACACACACACACACACTCTCTCTCTCTCTCTCTCTCTCTCTCTCTCTCTCTCTCTCTCTCTCTCTCTCTCCAGATGTGGAAACAGGAAGTAGTTGGAGGGTGCCAAGACAAGTGTATTTCCACTCAGTTTTTCCCATTGTGAGAGTACATTTGTGAGTAAGCACATTGTCTTGAAATATGTATCTTTTCATCTGTTACAATTTAGACCTCTCATTGTATATTTATTTTGTCCAGCTGTTACAGAACGCTTGCTTAGTATTGACCAGTTGTTGTTTATCCTGTGAAAGACAATATGAAAAATCTCATATGTACCAGGAGACACTGTCCAAAATAAACATTTAGATCTTCAATGTTTTCCATATGTTACTGATGGCAAACGTGTAGATGGTTCCCTTGAAAAGGAGAATGGTGACTTCTTGTTGCATTCAAGTTTGCATTCCACCTCTAAAGAGTCATGTGATTGGAGGGATATTAACCCCTAAATCACTTCTACCACCAACTTACGCTTACACCTCTTCAGTAACAAACTAGCAAACAAAATCAGTTGTATTCCTTCTAAAACACCCAAATATTCATTTTTGTATCTTTTATTGGACAGAATTAAACAATTGCAGGGTAGTGTCCCTCCAAAGTTTTCTCTTAGCTAGTCCTCCAAGCAAAAAGTACTGCAATCTCTGTTCTGATATGCCTGTGGTATTATCTGTTCTACACACCATCAATAGCTGATTGTCCAGTATCATACTGAACATTTTATTGATGTTTTCATCAACAATTGCAAATTTTAATTATCTTTCACATGGATCATCGTTCATCGAAGTACAGTAGGCTTAAATTTGGCCACACATTTGCTAAGTGTTGAAAATGGATAAACAGGCTGTATAAAACCTCATCAATTTCCAACAGCAATAAACCATTGAAAATGAGGAAGCATTGGCACTAATCGTATCGAGGAAATGTTAAGTTGCAGACAGACACAACAAAAGACTGCAAGAACTCTTCAAGACCATGTGGTGCAACTGGCATAATAGAAAGAAACTCCAAATCTCTCTAATTTGTAACATAAAATTCATGTTTTGTGATACAAAAAATAAAAAGCTTTTAAGCATTACCAAAGGTAAGGAACAGCATCAACAAATTTGACCATTGTAACTATGGTACACAGTCTAGGAGAAATGATGAGTCGTATAAATAAAAAAAAGAGAACATTCTGTGGTGAAGAATCTCAGAGCAAAAAAACATTCTCTGAGAAAGTTCTCTTCATATAAATAAAAAATTCAAAGCATTTTCTCTGATGAAGGGGGCTCCTTCTCAGTACTTCCCCTCCTTGAGAAGGTTCTCGGTGTGCGTATTTTGCTATATCTGGCACAGAACTCGTGCATAATGTTAAGTTTCATTCAGCTTGCTCAAACAGGCGAACTGTTCAGTGTACATATAGGAAACTGCTCCACATTTAGACTTTGCTTTTATGTGCGCCAACGATTTATAAGACAATTACAGACACTTTACGAAAATATATTTTCTCGCAATGTTATCGAATTTTCGACTTGTGCAAAACTTTTTTGTTATTGAAGTTAGGTGAACACATTACGCGAACGGTAATCTTAAGATTACATGACATTTCCATCTACTCCAAAATGGAACTGAGTCAGGGTTTCCTAATGCAAGATAATTTTCGTTAAATATGACTCATAATGGTCTGCTCGTGCATCAAGGATGTAAGCAGTCGTCCATGCAGTTTGTTATAAACCCAGCGACCTGTTTCCCGTAATAAACCTTTTAGTAATTTTTCTAAGCTGCCTACTTACTTCTAACATAGCAAAATGTATGATTTATGCTTTTAGAAAAAAAAAAAAAAAAAAGACAATGAACATCTGAAAAAGTCAGTGACACGGTTGTCTGGTGTATAACTAAATCTTGTACAACAATCTGAAAACCTTAGTCTGCTAAATAACAACAAAAATGTTTTAATTTTGACTCCATTTGAAAGGTTGCCCTCTCTTTGAAGATATTCGGGAAGAAAGGTCATCAGTAAAATAATTTTTTATAGTTAAACCAGTATAAATTTCTACAGGTTCTCTCTTCACCATTTCTATGGGGGTACATAATTTTTTTTATTACCAAGCAACATAAATTGTGCCATTTTCAATAAAAAGAACTTGATACTACTTATCCTCGGCAGAACTTACTCAGCTTGAAGTACGCTACAGGACTCACTCCAAAAAATGGAGAATTTTATCCACTTGTGAGAAGCTCCTCTAGTTTTATTCATACGAAGTCAGAGAAGGTTCTTTGTTTCGAGCAACTTCCCTCACACTAAGTACATTGTCGGGTGAAGAATATTCTGACTCACTTTATTCATGCAAACCTGAGAATGTTTTCAGAAATTTTGTGTACACAGTGTAGTCTCTATTTTATTGATATTACTCAATGAATGCATTACCACAGAAAGGACATGAAAATGCCCAGGAAACTATGACCGCGAGGACAGAATGGGAAGTTGTGTTTTAAGTTTATATTTATATAGTCAATGAAAGTAAGATAGCAGAAGATAGAGGCTAAGGAAGCAGGAACAGGGAATCACTAGCTGGATGAGAAAACTCGTCAGTGTCACTTGGAAACTGCATCAGAACGTCCCTGATGATTAACACACACACACACACACACACACACACACACACACACACACACTGTTGTACCCATGCAGCTAGGCCTGAGGACACTACATTGAATGTACTGTTACAAGAACTACGTGCTCTGTTGCAGGCATAGTATCACCAATGTTATAGACATATTTTTGTCAAAATGACTCGTCGGAGAGATTAGGAATTTTGAAGTAGTTCTTTTCTGGAAGATCCTTCAAGCTCAGACATTTCATCAGTGAGATATCCTAGAAATTAAATTAGCAAATCCATCTCCATAGTTGTGTCCTGATTAGTAGCAGTTCCACAGTCAAGGAACGTCTCAACAACAGGGTGATGGGTGTCCTGACCACCTGGCCCCCTCTACCATGTCTAATGACACCATTGGCGGAGGATGACAC
The DNA here is from genome assembly GCF_021461395.2 of Schistocerca americana. Lineage (NCBI taxonomy): Eukaryota > Metazoa > Arthropoda > Insecta > Orthoptera > Acrididae > Schistocerca > Schistocerca americana. Next base: position 374,785,178 of record NC_060130.1, on the reverse strand, counting down.
AGCGGTTGGTCGGGCCTGATTGGCCTGTATAGGGCCAGAATGCAGAGCTTTACCTACCTGTATACCATTAGCAATGTTACTGTGAAGTGTAAATATCAGGGAAGCACTAAACTCAATTGTTGCCTAAGCAGATATAAGAAATTTTCGGAAAGACACCAGTGAGCTGAAATGCACACCATATAAACCAGTTGCTTAACATACTTGACAGATATTGCAGAATCATTTCATAGAAATATCAGAGAGGTGAAATACTCGGTTTTTATGATTGTGGTGCTGATCAGGAGGATGAATGGAGTGCAGAGAACTCAGAATTAGACCCTCCCATATGAGCATGATAATCCTTTGAGGCTCAAAGCAAGGATCATTGAATTATTTGAAGAAAATTAGGCCAGTTTGTTGGTCATGCTTGATCAGAACCCAATCTTAACCACATTGAATTTCTTTGGAATGAGCTAGAGCTCCAGTTGTGTGCAATATCAGTTCATTCAAAAAGCTGGTGACAACTCTGTCATCACACTTTAAAAATGCAAGGTATGCAAAACTTTAGGTCAAATTTAAAAAATGGCAGAAGTCCGATGACATCTACTACTACTACTACTACTACTACTACTACTGGTCAAAGTAATGACTGCCAGCCTCAATGCAAACCGAGCGAGGTGGCGCAGTGGTTAGCATACTGGACTCACATTCGGGAGGACGACGGTTCAATCCCGTCTCCAGCCATCCTGATTTAGGTTTTCCGTGATTTCCCTAAATCGTTTCAGGCAAATGCCAGGATGGTTCCTTTGAAAGGGCACGGCCGATTTCCTTCCCAATCCTTCCCTAACCCGAGCTTGCGCTCCGTCTCTAATGACCTCATTGTCGACGGGACGTTAAACACTAACCACCACCACCACCAGTCTCAATGCATCCATTACAATGACACACAAAGTATTGTCACATTTTCTTAATTAGTAACTGAGTACACGGCACAGCCCCGGTGTGGGTTTAATTCAGTCTTCTGTTAGTTCATCTTGTCCTTTCCCCTCTCTTCCCATCTCCTCCTTGTCCTTTTCCATCTCCTCATCATTATTTGCCCTCTGTTTGTATACCACCTCTTCTGCCTCCTCCTCCTCCTCCTCCACCTCCACCTCCACCTCTCCTCCCCCCTCTCTGTCCCATCTACTCCTCCCTGAGTGGATGGGAACAAGCACACACCTCATATAGGATCCTGGTATGACCTATTATTGAGTACTGCTCAAGTGTTTGAAGTGTTTGGGATCCATACAAGGCATGATTGAAGGAAGACATCAAAGCAATTCAAAGGCAGGCTGTTAGATTTGTTACCAGTAGGTTCAAACAACATCCAAGTGTTTCGGAGATGCTTTGGGAACTTCAATGCAAATCCCTGGAGGGAAGGCGGAGTTCTGTTTGAGGAATACCTGTGAGACAATTTAGAGAACCAGAATTTGAAGCTGATTGCAGAGTGATTCTATTGCTGCCAACATACATTTAACATAAGGACCATGAAGATAAGATATGAGAAATTAGGGCTATCTGCGAGTGGAGCAGGAAAGGAAATGACTAGAAGTGGTACAGTGTAATCTCTCCCATGCATCAGACAGAGGCTTGTGTAGTATGTATGTAAATGTCCTCCTGCTCTCCATATCTATCCATCTCCTCCCTGTCTCTGTCCATCTCCTCCTCCTCCCCCCTCTGCCTGTCTATTTGCTGCTCCCACCATTCTCTCTATGTTTCTGGTTCTTTACCCCCACAGTATTTCTTTCCAGATAGTAACAACATTTCTGAAAAGGACAGATTTCTACTGACCCTAAACATGACACACTGAGTAGCAGACAGACACAAAGGAAAGACTATTACACACAGCTTTTGGCCAAAGCCTTCTTTAGAAAAGAGAGGAAAATGCACACACATGCACAAAAGCAGACACACCTCATGCCATACATGACCACTATCTCTGGCCAGACTGCAACTGTTGCATTGAACGAAAGCAGCAATCTGGTGTGTGGCAGGGAAGGGGGAGGGATAGCAGGTGTGGATGGGGGGACAGAAGACCACTGCCTGGTGGAGCGTGCAGGGACTAGAAGGTGGCAGGACAAAGTTGCCAGGCTAAGGGGGAAACAGAGCTGAAAAGGAGAGGAGCAGAGAGGGGTAAAGTTGGTGGGTGCATTGGCAGAGACTGGAGAACAATGAGGCTTAGGGGATGTGAATTGTGAGGAAGTGATAGGACAGAGGGGCAGAAGCTTTTGGGTGGAGGGTGTGGGGCAGTAAGTTATTGTAGGTTGAGACTGGGATACTTTTGGGAGCAGAGAATATGCAATGATGATAGCTACCATCTGTGGGGTTATGAAAACCTCGTGGTGGAGGGGCGGATCCAGATGGCCTGGGTTGTGTGAAGCAGACATTGAAATCAAGCATGTTACGTTCAGCTGGATGTTGTGCCATAGGGTGGTCCACTTTGCTGTTGACCACAGTTTGGCAGTGGCTATTCATTCTGGTGGACAGCTGATTGGTCCAATGATTGCAGCAGAACTGGTATATGAGATGGCTACTTTAATTGGTGGCAAAGCCTCTAATGGTATAGGATGACAAGACTGTGACAGTACAGAAATAGGAAGTGCTGGGTGGGTGGATTGGACAAGTCTTGCACCCTGATTTTCTACAGTGTCTGGGACTGGGAGTGGGATAGATATGGACTAGGGTGTGATGCTTGGGTAGGCAATGGAGCACCACTTCAGGAGGGATGGGAAGGATCTGGTGTAGGAGAATTCTCATTTCAGCGCAAAGACTTGACGAAAGATGTGGTTCAGTTCCAGTCTGAGCGGTATTGGGTGCCGAAGGAGGTGCTTCAGTGTAGCTGGTTGTTGGGGGTGGTGGGCGCATTAGGGGTGTGTGGGGGTATGGCTCAGGAAATCTGCTTGCAGGCTAGGTGTGGGGTATAGTGCCTGTCTATGAAAGGCTTTTGTGAGACATTCAGCATACTGGGCAAGGGAGTTTTTGTAACTGCAGATACACATGGAAGCTGTTGAAATGCAGCTACAGCTGGTTCTTGGTGCGTATAATGTGGATGGACATATGAAGGGAGCTGTTGGAAAGGAGGAGGAGCAGCAAAGTAGATCAGAGAGAAGGTGTTGAGGTTGTGAAGGAATGTGAATAAGGTGTCTTGGCCCTGAGTTCAGACTTGTGAAGATATCATCAGTGAACCTTAACCAGACCAGGCATTTGGAGTTTTGGGAGGCTAGGAAAGTTTCCACTAGATGTTTCATAAAGAAGATGGCATAGTAGTGCCCATGGCTGAAATACAATTTGTTTGTTTACCTTCCCTTCAAAGGAGAAGTAGCTGTGTTAAGATAAAGTTAGTAAGGTGTATGAGAAATGAGGTTGTGGGTTTGGAATCTGAAGGACACTGGGAGACGTAGTGTTCAGTAGTGGCAAGACCATGGGTATTAGGGATTTTGATATGTAGGGAATGACGAGTGGGAATCCAGGAGGTAAAGGGGTGGGAGTCGTAGAGAGTTGGAGAAGGAAGTGGTTGGTATCTTTGATGTGGAAGGCTAGTAGTGGCAGCTGATGCAATCTTTCATCTCTTCAGAATATTTCTGGAACAGGGAAAATATAGCATTTAATGTTTTAGCAAGTGACATATTTAAATCTTCATCTAACATAATTTTTTACTCTAATACCAAAATATAAAAATTGACACACAAATGTAGTTCTTAATATTTTCTGCAGGCAAGACAGTAATATACAGAATAAAATTAAAATGATGTTCTTACTTTAATTAATGGATTTGTAGATAATCATTCATTATTCGCTTACAGGGGCAGATAGTCTACCCATTCTAAAAGCATTATCATTTGCGTGCAGGGGCTCGCGGTATACAAAAATTAAATGAGCCAGTTTGCGATACACTTTTCGTACATACTGCGACCTTTCATGTGATGGATATTATTGGGAGGGTGCTGCCCTGGAGTGCTCTAGGAATATCTGCCACAGGAGGCTAAACTTTGGATAACTGGTTTAGTCTGTTTGCAACTCATTGTGTCATTTTTATGGTGAGTGGCAATCTGTCCTTTTCATAATTGTTGATATTCCAAGCTGGACTTCCCAAGTAGTAGGTAATATGTGTACCAAGTTTGCTTGAAATCAGTCAAGTGATGTAGGAGGGGATGTGGAACTTGCAAACATACTGCATTCATTCATACATACATACATATATACATTCACTTTCATGATATGTATGGATTCACATATTTGTACAGTAAAACAGCAAGTAGAATGCAACATTAACACCAAAATGGAAACAGCCATGTTGAAATCACATCTCTCACTAATGACAAAGAGGTGCAGTCTCCAGCTGTGGCAGCACATATCAAAGGAACACCAGGTATGTGCACCATCCAAACGGGGCAACAGGTAATGATGTCCTGTTGATCTTCTAAAATTGCATTTATAGAGAATCATTGCTGATAATCTGAGATGAGAGTGATGCATGGATTTTGATAGTTGAAAACAACATCTTGGTTGAGAGAGAGAGAGAGAGAGAGAGAGAGAGAGAGAGAGAGAGAGAGAGAGACATCATCTGTGACCGATGCAAACTGTTGGAAGTTGGGTCCTGGGGTAATTTGTTGACAGAATCGAATTATGGGTTCAAAATCACTTGTCCTAATTGCTTTGCACAACTCCTTAGGGGGAAAAAAGGACGGGTATACACTCGCGCACACACACACATATAGGTAAGTCTTTCCGCTCCCGGGATTGGAATGACTCCTTACCCTCTCCCTTAAAACCCAAATCCTTTCATCTTTCCCTCTCCTTCCCTCTTTCCTGATGAAGCAACTGTTGGTTGCGAAAGCTAGAATTTTGTGTGTATGCTTGTGTTTGTTTGTGTGTCTATCGACGTGCCAGCGCTTTCGTTTGGTAAGTCCCATCATCTTTGTTTTTAGATATATTTTTTTTCCCCACGTGGAACATTTCCTTCTATATATACATATATATATATATATATGGTTGAGTTCAAAGTGTAAGCAACAGTTTGTTGCGAAAGCTTGAATTTTGTGTGTATGTTTGTGTTTGTGTGTCTGTCGACCTGCCAGCACTTTCAATATATATATATATATGCTCCACCAGTGCTCTCCACACTATTATTCAAAGTGTGCATTTCACAGGAAAGATGAAGGCTTATTGGTCAATTGTCTCTCTCACAATCCAGTACTGGCATCCCAAATCCTCCTGAGTGAAAAATTCCTTGTTGAGAATCTTGGCCAGTCCACTGTGGTTGAATGACATAGTTTCTATCCACAGCATTAATTATTTTTTCCAATTTTGATGATACCTGTTATAAAACTTTTCTTTGTACATTTCTCCTTTTGCTTTACCATACAGTTAATATGTGCCTGTCAGTTGCTGCATGCCTGTAATGAGTAATGCCACATCTCGAGAACCAGTCATGAACTGCTACAAATAGTGGTAAACAGATCTTTCAAAGTAGTACTACCACACTGATGCAGACAGTTGTTTGTTATAAAACATAAGTAGTTATCTACATGTGCCTCACACTTGTTGCTCATTCAAGACCTCATACTTCAAGATACATATTTCTGACCATTGGTGTCTTGTCTTGGAATACTGATTTTAGGATCCACCTACATGTATATAATTTTAACTCTGAATGCTTGAGACACTATAGCAAAAATTCCCATTTCAACGTATTATAGTTAGTTAGAAGCTGTCCCTGAAAATGACATGCTGTAATAGCAACAAATGGAGGATGTGCACTGTATTACTTACATTGCTGGCATCTTTGAATGAAGAACAGACATATATGTTTGCATACACTGTGTAGATAATTATGGTAAGTAGACAATGCGATTCAGAATTTTGGAACAAAACGACTTTTTTACTGCTTCGAGGTCGTGGTTGTGAGAATGTATTATGTCCAGACAAGGAGAACTGTGGTTACTTAAGCCCATGCAGTTCATAGACAGCTGCTTAGTCTTGTCAGTAGTTTGGAACAATGATTTCCCATTTTACATAGGTAAAGTGTGTCTCAGAGAAAATGCTGCATACTTAGTTATGGTTTGAATCACAAACTGTTCCCTGAGGTGTTAATTCTTGAAAAAAAAAAAAAAAAAAAAAATGTAGTTTAGTGTTCAGTATTGTCATGTGGTCTTTTAATTTGTTGGCAGATGTTCTGCAACTGTGTGGAATGTCATTTAAATAAGCTCCACAGAATGTTCTTGCTGGTTGCTCAACTGTCTTAATGATGAATGTAGAAATATAATTAATAAGGATTTTGTAAGTTTTGAAATGAGACAAGTTTTGTATTCTGACAAGGGTGAATTATGTGGGAAAATACTCTCCCCACCCCCTTTTCCCTTTAATTTTAACTGATGCCAAGATGAGTGTTATTCAGCTTTGAGGACACTCCTCTGTAATTGTTTTAGCAGGATGCTGAAGAGCAAGGTGTCAATTACACAAAAAAATCGTGTCATAATAATAATAATAATAATAATAAAAATCATTGACAAGTTTCACTTTCACACTTAACTTATTCAAGTGGTATTCTGATCATATAGATGAAGGAATAGCACAATGAGGAAAATATGGAAGTGTGGCATTTTAATCAAAACAATGTCATTAGATATGTGTAGCAGAGTAATTAAGAAAACGTATTATTTTTTGTGATTTCTTAATTTCGCTTATAGTTAGAGAGTGAGTCTGTTGGAAATGCTGTGAAAATGTTGAAAAGTTTAATGTAGACCAGACCACTAAATGATTAAAACAATTTATATACTACCAGAGGGAATATCACCTTGTCATGATTGAAGTATTAACATTTCGAGGTGCAATTTAGTCAAACCATTACGTACAATTTTCAACTCATTTGTTTTGTGATGTCAAGATTTACAATGAGGCATTTTTTTTATCTGATCAATACAAAAAAGTCTTACATTATTTTACATACATTGGTATGATATAGTTACACAATACTCACAATGTGTACAGAAAAAAAATACAGTTCAATTCTTCTACTGCAAAGTTATGGTACACGAAACCTCAAAAACCACACTTTTCCACTATAGCACAAAGAGTTGTTCCTGAATTTTAGTTCATTGTAAGTTTTTAACCTCATAGAGTTTTAAATGCTGTGTATGAAGTTTAAAATTCTCTCTGTGATAAGTGTTGTAGTTGAGCTGAAAATAAAGTTTCAAATGCATATTTCTTTTTGTGTAAGAAAATAAAGACATAAGGTACAGTGATGGAATGGATAGTATTTTCAAATACTTTTAGCAATGGCTGACATGATACTTCCAGCAGTGTGAAACACATGATGTTATTTATTTTCTTTTGCCACACTAGTAGCCTGGTGACATTTGTTGAATTACCCCTAGAAGATTATGCCATGATGAGTAATTGATTCAAAGTATGTGTGTTCAGTTAATACACGTCAATCACAGCACAGCATATAGTATGGAGACATTATACATGCCTGATGGGATAATTTAATTCATGCTGCATGAATTGTATGGTAGTTTCACATGATGTTGCATTTCCTGGCATGGCCACATTACAAGGAAACTATCACCCTCCAACCTAACATAGACACTGCGCTACATTACAAATTAATATGTCAACATAAATTTAATTTAAAAAAATAATAAAAAATAAGCATAGTCATGTGTTGTGTGTCATCTCCAGAAAGACATTTGTCTCACCTCACAGGTCCTTTGCTGTGTTTGACTGATAGGAGCCAACTTAGGAAACGTTATATTGGGTTAGGTGTGACTGATTAACATAGAATAAGAGCTTGAGCTTGGCATGTTGGCCCTAAGGCTGCGGCCTACATAAGCAACAGAAGCGACTGACAGTGCTCAACATGCCCTGGTGTTCTGTGTGTGAGTGACAAACTCCTGCTGAAGGTGGCTTCTAGAGCTGTCAAGCTGTTTCTATAAAATGGCACACATAAAGGACAGAAAGTTGTAGCTCGAGAGTAAGGCAACAGATATCTCTCAATGGGAATGTGGATTGGCTGTGAGGCGTGCCAAGACAGTCTATGCTGTTGCAATAATGTTGAGTCCTGGATGGTGCATTGGCTACCACACCTGCCTAGTACGCAGGAGATCCCAGGTTTGAATCCCGGCCTGGTACACCTTTTCACTCGTCACTGCCGATTCCGTGTAATGCCCGAAGCAGGTGACAATAGTGATCCCCTCTCTTCCCTTCCCTTTCCTTACTTTCCCTCTCCACCTTCCATTTACATATAAAGAATATACAAGGATGAGCACTGATATGTTTGACTATCTCATCAATGAACTGAAAACGAGTGTTTCTTATGTGACCAATAAGTACCGAAGAATGAATATGACTGTAAGAAGGGATAAAATTACTCGCTGTAGCAAAGTGGGGTCTGTAGTTTTGTACTAGCATTTTTGACTATTAATCTACTTCATTGTTCATCCCAGGCTTGGATGCAGCAACTACTTAAATTTTAACTACCTGAACTACAAACCTATCACCTGTTTTGTTTAAAAAGTTTTCTCTACACTCTTTACACATAATCTCAAAGTACATTATCTAATATAGGACATTATTATCAATGAGTGTATATGCACTTATCCCAATACATCACAAACATTAAATTCCTAATAAAACACAGTGAACAGCAAAGAAATCTAATTGAGCTTTGTTTTTTGCAAACAGAATTCATCAGCAATCAATGTTAATGCCAAGTGTTTCTGTTAATCTAAATAGTTTGCATACATGAAGCAGAAAAATTTTTTTGAAGAAAAAGGTCAAACGTTTTCTGAAATAATTTTTCTAAAAGTAGGGAATAAAATAGATTAGAGACACATTTGATACACATAATTTACTGTACATGACTTAGAATATCATTCAAAGGGATGTAAAATGGTTGCCTAAACTGTTTTATTTCTTACTTTTAGACAAGTAATTCCACTAAACATTGGCAGATATCTTTTATTTTTCTTTCTTTCTTTCTTTTTTTTTTTTTAATTTTCAAGTTTAATTCAGAAAGAATGATCTTATTGAAACTTACTTTGTGTTGCAAGTGTCTTCTGTTCTCAAAATGTCCTAAATTTATTATATGGTTTGAAGGAAGCTTTTTTGACAGTTAAATATCACCCTAATGTATTTTTTTGTGCAAAAAATTAGCTAGGCCTTGAAGAAATGAACTTTTTGACACTTCCTTTAAATAGCTAGCAGTGGCTGTTCATGAAACATTTCAATGTTCCTTCAACTGACTAAGTTTTTTTTTAATTACCCTTGTTACTTCCAAATAATTAACTTTTTTTTTTGCAGAACTAGAACTCATGTTGGTCAATTTTATACCCTATTTGTTCATTTCCCACACTTTGGTCAGCTGTGAAAATGTGGACAAAAACCAATTGTATAATTTATTGGGAGTCCTTTCCTGCTCCGCTGAAACATTTGGACAAAACGCTTCAAGTGTTAATCATAGTTGAAATATGTGCCTCTTTGCATGTGATCATTTCTTTATCTTGAACCGTTTGCAAAATATGATGATTTTCACAACCCCAATTCCTGATGCGCAGGGACAGAATAGGGAGCGCCATGCCTGACCTGTTTGCCAGATATAACAACCAAACTCTCCAGAACTGAGAGAGATATAATTCTGATCTCAACTTCAAATAAAATTTCAACAATGAGATTTTCTATCTGCAGGAGAGTGTGCGCTGATATGAAACTTCCTGGCGGATTAAAACTGTGTGCTGGACCGAGACTCAAACTCAGAACCTTTGCCTTTCGCGGGCAAGTGCTCTACCAACTGAGCTATCCAAGCACGACTCAAGCCCCGTCCTCACAGCTTTACTTCTGCCAGTAAGTTTGGAACGTAGGAGATGAGGTACTGGCAGAAGTAAAGCTGAGAGGACAGGGCGTGAGTCATGCTTGGGTAGCTCAGTTGGTAGAGCACTTGCCTGCGAAAGGCAAGCATCCCGAGTTCGAGTCTCGATCCGGCACACAGTTTTAATCTGCCAGGAAGTTTCATATCAGTGCACACTCCACTGCAGAGTGAAAATCTCATTCTGGAAACATCCCCCAGGCTGTGGCTAAGCCATGTCTCCGCAATATCCTTTATTTCAGGAGTGCTAGTTCTGCAAGGTTCGCAGGAGAGCTTCTGTTAAGTTTAGAAGGTAGGAGACAAGGTACTGGCAGAAGTAAAGCTGTGAGGATGGGGCGCGAGTTGTGCTTGGGTAGCTCAGTTGATAGAGCACTTGCCCGCGAAAGGCAAAGGTCCCGAGTTCGAGTCTCGGTCCGGCACACAGTTTTAATCTTCCAGGAAGTTTCAAAATTTTGATATGTTAGCTACATTTACTATGCAGAAATTTGTGACCATATGCAAATTTCATACAATGCGTTTTCCCTAAATGTTCTTGGAGCTATTTACATAGTTTTACGCAGCTCAGGAACTATGGTGAATAACCAAAAGAAATTCAGTCCATCATCGAGCGACAATACCAAGTTGTAAGAGGCGAAAGAAGAAAATTTTTGCACCTAATGGTATTGTTAAAATCAGATGATAAGTTTTTCATAGCAGCCAGGATGCCCTCTCAAGTGCTTCACTGAGAAGACTTGTAGGTGACACTGTCACACATGCTGTAGTGACAAGATTCAGACACATTTGAATTTGAATGTCGCCAATTATAGCAGACGACAAGCAACAGCAAAACGGATGTCACCAACGTAGGATGCTTCTATAGCTACAATGGCGGTTGTGTTTTGTCGCATGGACCTGTTGCGCCTGTCGGACGCTTCTGCTGCTCACATAAGCCTGTGAGACTGTATGAGAAGGGTGTCGCCACTGATGTCACACAAGTGATGTAGTTCGCCATCTGGCAGGACACAATCATTTTAGACCGTGCTGTTCTTTTCTTATGACTCTTGATTACATTATGTGGCATTTAACTTTGTTGTAATTTTGGACTTCTGCTGTATTTGTTTCTTCACATTGATTTACTTGGCAGGTAGTGGGACTCTGGCTTGACTATGGGCTTTATCGGAGGATCCTTAGGCAGGCTGCCTACCATGTTTATGATGTCAGGGCAGGGGCCGGTTTTGTGATACATCAAATAATTGTTCAAAGGAGTTGTCAGATAATGTATTCGGTGTTACCTCACAATGCAGTTCATCCTAAGCGCCATTCACATTACATGTATGTTTCCCCAGGTGATTTATCTGGGTCAAAGTCACTATTATCTACTACCCTATTCTCAGAGTATTTCCTGCTACAGAGTTTAGGCTATGTTCGAAAGACTTTAAAACGGATGTGTCAGGTGATAGGTCAAAACATACTATTATTAGTCCAGCAACCACTATTAGTCTTGTCACAATCATTTTTCAGTCAGATTCATTTTGGATTTCAGATAGACCAATTGTTTCTGCAAGGGTGCCCAAGAATTCGGTTCATGAGATGTGCCCTGGCGCAAGTGTCATAGTGCTCAGCCTGGCTGGCACATTTCCCCCACCACCACACCATGCTGTATGGGTGTGAGGAGGGGAAAACTGTGCACACACCACATTTGAATGACAACGCAGTCACACTACATATGATATAGTTTCACATTTCTCAATAGCATAGATCAAAAGCAAAACAAATTTGCCATATTATTTAATTGCTTTTGGCACACTGAAGACATATTATAATTTTTATCTGGTACAAACACTCAGTATATGCACAGACAGATAATTTCATATGTTTTCGCACTCAGGTTCCTACATAATCGTGACTTATCTAGTTTCATATCGGAAAAACGTCTTTCACACAAGAAGTAGAGCAAAGGTCGTTCTGTCACACTTTTGATATCAAATTAACTGACTAAATTAATTAAATTGATCAATTAATTATCCCCTCCCACCATTCCTCCCCCATCTAGAAAAATAGAAGGAAGTTCAGAATTGGCAGAAAATTGAAATCTTCTTGGTAAATTGAAATGACAACTGCATTTCATTGTAGAAGAAAGTGCCGGCTGCAGTGGCCGAGAAGTTCTAGGCGCTTCAGTGCGGAACTGCGCTGCTGCTACGGTCGCAGATTCGAATCCTGCCTCGGGCATGGATCTGTGTGATGTCCTTAGGTTAGTTAGGTTTCAGTACTTCTAAGTCTAGGGGGCTGATGGTCTCAGATGTTAAGTCCCATAGTGCTTAGAGCCATTTGAACCATTTGTAGAAGAAATAATAATAATAATAATAATAGTAATAATAATAATACAATTTGCATTTTGCTGGTTTGGAAGGATGTAGGGTTCTCTCTTTATTTCGCCATCTGATTATGCTGTCACAATATAAGATGGCCGACCCAGAATACTGGGGCAGTCTAACTCCCCTCCTCCTGCTACTGGCGGGTGATTCAAAAATCACTGGGACAATTAAATTTTTTTCCTCTGGCTGTGAAGCATGGGAGTTGGAGAGGGGTCGCTCCCATTGATTGAGTGCTAGAGAGTAGCTCTAGCCAGTTTTGTCAATAACTGCTGGATGTAGAGAGGGTATTTTCACTATTAGTATAGCACTAGAGAGTTGCTCCAGCCAGTCTAGCCTATAGCCTGTAAGTAGGCTGTTTAGGTTTTTATGTTGTTAACTCCACGTAGCGCTCTGTATAAAAATCACTGACTGTGCTATGTGCAGTCTGTGACTGGTTTGCATTGTTGGAATATTCGCTATTGTACTGTTGGGCGTAGCATTTTGAAAAGCAGAAAATGTGTCTGGACTTAATTGAGAAAAAGGTGAGGACGCAAAACCTGAATCTATGGTATTTGCAAGATTATGTCCTGTCATTTCGGGTTCCTGGGGCGAGCTGTTGCCGACCGATCGATCGACAATACTACCCTGTTCACTAGCTGTTTCACTGTCTACACCATTACTTATTGCCTGGTCCATTTCCCTATGCACAATTACCGAATTACTATTCTGAATATTTGCTAATTCATTACACAGTGGCACTAACACTCTCGTCTTCACTGTCATTTCTCAATTTATTTTGCAGCCTAGTGTTACGTTTTTCACACGCCATAATTGTCAAAATATTTCACACGATAACACAGAAAAGCCACAATTTGAAGAGCAAAATAAGAAAACACATTAACATAGCACTGAAAATAATATCTAATTAATTGTAAGCACGGCTGCGAAATACTAGGTGCAAATCTACATGCGTGCCACCTGTTTTACAGTACAACAAATGAAAACTACAACTACAAAGGAAATTCTCTCTACAGTTACGCGCTAGCAATAAAGAATAACTACACTAATTACTCAAACCACAAGAAAAAATCAGAAGATTCCAGTGAGGTATCCTCGGCTAAGGGTCGACATATGAAACGTCCCCTTAGAAAAAACTTAAAATGACAGTGCTGGAAAACCTCTTACGTTATTTGATTTTCTAATAGCTGAGCAAAACTGAATGTACTCAGACATTTCTCTCTTTACTTTTCTGATTATCACAATATTTTTAGCGCAACGCTATCCGACTTTCAATAATCCCTACAAAAGAATGCCCCTGACAAACAATAACCTATACCTTTCATGAATCACTTACGTCACAAAAATCTTCATTACTCGAACTACTGCAATACAGTGATCGCCAATACTGACAGCTAAGTAAAAGATTCTAACTACTGAGGGCACTAACTACTGATAGGCATAGTTAGCAAATGAAAGATTTTGATACCTTAATAATGTTCGACCTCCATCTTTACAAATTTCCTTTTTCTGGCGGACACACGTCCAGATCGGCCGCTTATAGTAACCCCTCAAAATTTTGGCATCTCTCTCTCTCTCCACATCCACCACTGCTGGCGACTTACCTCCAACTGCCCAACGCTACACGCTGTTCACATCCTACTGCCCAACACTACAATAACGAATATTCCAACAATGCAAACCAGCCACACACTGCACACAGCACAGTCAGTGATTTTCATACAGAGCGCTACGTGGAGTTACCAACATAAAAACTTAAACAGCCTATTTACAAGCCCTATGTGGGGATGATGAGTAACAATAGGACAGCAAACTATCACTTAATTGCAGGGTAGTAGATTCGTGCCAGTTAACGAGTAAATAGCTGCTGGGAGGGATGTAAGGATGAATAACAATATTAGGACAGTACCCACTGTCACAGTGCTGCTATTTTTTGTTTTTTTCCGTTATTGTATTTCAGTGCCCCATCTGGGGCAGGCTGGCAGCAGCATATGTGCTGCTCTTCAGCCAAAAGACATTAATCATACAATAGAAGACATTTAAAATACCATAAATGAGAGAATATGGCGTAAATCGATATAAAAAAGGGGGAACATCATGGAATAGAACAGACAAGAAGGGGGGGGGGGGGGGCGACTGTAAAATCGAGATAAAAACTGAAAAAAAATCAGTGCACACAAAACAAAACCACAAACTGGATCATAAAAGTTTCGCTGGATGGCGTAGCACATAACAATCACTGAGAATAACACTATGTATAAGTCCAGCACACAATTAAAACCACAGCTCTTGACGCACAGGAGAACAGCACCAAACAACACTGACGTAGTACACTGACGACGATCAACAAACAGAGAGGATCTGCCAGGGGCATACAGACGAGGGAGGAGTGAAGAAGGAGGGGAGGAGAGGGGGAAGAGGGAAGAAGGGAGGGAGGGGAGGAGAGGAGGGAGAAAGGAAGAAGGGAGGGCAAGGAGGAGATGGGGGAAGACAGGCGAGGGGCGCACTGAAGAGGGCCTGGTAGGGAAGAACGTGGGAGGGAAGCAGTCGAGGTGGGGGTGCAGGGACTCAGGGAAGTTAGGAGAAAAATCCACTCCGGGGGAAGGAGGAGAGAGGAAAAAGGGAGCCCTGGGGAGGGGGGACAACATCAGGTTACAGTAGGAAGGAAAGGTAGATGTCACAGCGAAGTTCAACATCTGGAAGGGGGAGGTGCTGAAAACTGCCCTGATGATGGAGATGGACGGTGTGGAGGTGGAGAGAGGGAGGGATACAGCGATAGAGGTGCGGCAATGGGTGGGGGGTGAAGAGGAAGGAGGTGGGGAGGATCAAGCCTACGGGCATTGTAAAGGATGTGGAGATGTTGGAGGAAAAGGAGGAAGTGGGGGAAGGGGATGAGGTCATACAGGAGTCATGTGGGGGAAGGAAGGTGGATATGGAAGGCATGGGGGAGCACATGGCTTTCAAGGATTTGGAGGACCTTGTAAAAGTGGGTGGGTGCGGAGATGCAGGCAATGCTGGCATAACAGAGGATAGGATGGATGAGGGATTTGTAGGTGTGGATGATGGTGGAAGGATGCAATCCCCATGTCTGGCCAGATAGGAGTTTCAGGAGGCGGAGGCGGGAATGGGCTTTCTGCTGGATGGTCAGGAGGTGAGGGGTCCAGGTGAGGTGACAGTCGAGGGTGGGGCCTAGGTATCTCAGGGTGGGGGTGAGCTGGATGGGATGACCATAAATGGTAAGGTAGAAATCATGGAGACGGAAGGAGCAGGTGGTGCAGCCTATGATGATTGCATGGGTGTTGGAGGGGTTGAGACGAAGGAACCATTTGTTACACCAAGTGCTGAGCAGGTCAAGGTGGGTTTGGAGGGTGCATTGGGATCATTGAAGGGTGTGAGAGAGAGGCAGGAAGGCGGTGTCATCAGCATATTGGAGAAGGTGGACAGGTGGGGGTGGTACAGGAATATCGCTGGTGTACAGGAGATAGAGGAGAGGAGAGAGAACGGAGCCCTGGAGGATGCCAGAAGTGGGCTAAAAGATGCAGGAGTTGATGTTGTGGACTGTGACATAAGGAGGACGGCGTGAGAGGAAGGAAGCGACCAGACGGACAAAACTGATAGGCAGGTCGTAGGTTTGGAGTTTAAAGAGGAGACTGGGATGCCATATGTGGTCACAGGCATTTTGGAGGTCGAGGGAAACAAAAATGGCGGAGCGATGGGAGTTAATCTGGAGGGAGAGAAGGTGGACGAGATTAAGGAGTTGGTCTTCGACGGAGAAGGAGGGTCGGAAGCCACACTGGGTAAGGGGGGGAGGTGGTGTTGATTAAGGTGCTGATGGATACGAAAGGAGAGGATGGATTCGAAGACCTTACTGAAGACGGAGGTGAGGCAGATGAGACGATAGGAAGAGGCGACGGGAGGGGGTTTGTTGGGTTTGAGGAATAAGAGGACACGGGAGTCTTCCACAGTTCGGGGTAGAAGCTGGTGGAGAGGATGACGTTATAGAGATTGGCAAGGACTGTCAGGAAGGAGAAGGGACTTTGTCTAAGGTGGCGGTAGGTAACACAGTCATGACCAGGGGCCGTGTTACGTTTTGACCGGAGGATAAGTTTAATGTCTTGTGCTGTGATTGGAGTGTTGATGTCAGAGGGTGGCAACTGCCCCAAGTACTGGAGACTAGGGGCAAGTGGAGTGTCCAAGGTATCGGCGCATTCCATGATGGTGGGGAAAAGAGAATAATCAAAGTGGGGATCATCAGGGATGGAGAAGAACTCGGAAAGGTGGGAAGCGAAGTGGCTGGCCTTACTGAGGTTGTCGGGAAGGGAGCGGTCGTTATGGAGAAGGGAGTGCTGCTACAAATCCATACTCCCTATATGTAGGAGTCGTGTGGCTCAGCATTGGAGAATGAAACACAGTTGTATCTATTAACAAGATGCATGTCTTATACTAGCCAACAGAAACATGGGAAATACATCATACTATATTTTTTACGAGTGTAGTGCTCATTGTCTTACTTGAACACAGCTTCTCAAGACTAAAAAACTGACCTCCAGTCTAGTCCAGTGCCATCTAATGTGTGTACTATGTATGTGAAGGGCTGACTGGCTGGAGCCCTTCTTTGTTTCCTTCCAGTCGCAACATGCTTAGCTGTGACTTCCAGTCAACCAAGCCCTCGTGACCATGCCTGCCAATGTCGCTAACTTCTAGTACACTGCGAAACAGCTAAGTGCAGCTTGGCCAGAATGGAATGTGCTCCACTACTCTCTCTCTCTCTCTCTTACACGCTCTCCCTCCCCTCCCCCCCCCCCCCCCTACACACACACACTGTAATTTAAACTCCAACATAGACTCCCTAGTTTAAAAAATCCACCTTACCCAATCCAAGACAGGGATGTTGTCCATACACCTCGAATGTCTCACACAAAATGTAGAGTCCTCCCTTTCAAGTGAGCTATTTTGGAAGACAGAAGAAATTGGAGACTACACGCATTTTCATTTTGATAAAGTATCATTACTTGCTGGTTCTTGATGTGAAAATCCGGTACAAAAGCATGGAACGGGCTATATTTTCCATAAGTATTCTCTCATTCGTTAAAAAATCTGTTCTTGTCAACTTAATATCTGTTAATCTTGTATCACAGGACTAGAGCAGTAAACTCATTTTTGGCTCCTGATGGAGTCCTAAGAGAGTACCCTACATCTTTCTGCACCAGCGATAATCAAACTGAATTTTTATAAATAATGAATTTATAATTATTGTTATTACAATTATTAGTGTGTCCTCTGCAATGCAGTGTCATTAGCATTCGAATTTACCACAAAAAATCAAATTTACCAGGAAAATTTGAATTTCCTTCCTTTTTTCCAGGTGTGGGAGGGAGATTGAGAGGGTAATTAATTGATCAATTTAATTAATTAGTTAGTTAATTTGATATTAAAAGTGTGCCAGAATGGAATGTGCTCCACTACTCTCTCTCTCTCTCTCTCTCTCTCTCTCTCTCTCTCTCTCTCTTACACGCTGTCCCTCCCCCCCCCCCCCTACACACACACACACACACACACACACACACACACACACACACACACACACGCTGAAGCGCCAAAGAAACTGGTACAAGCATGCATAATCAAATACAGAGATATGTAAACAGGCAGAATACGGCACTGCGGTCAGCCACGCCTATATAAGACAACAACTGTCTGGCACGGTTATTAGATCAGTTACTGCTGCTACAATGGCAGGTTATCAAGATTTAAGTGAATTTAAACATGGTGTTATATAGTCAGCATACGAGTGATGGGACACAGCATCGCCGAGGTAGCAATGAAATGGGGATTTTCCTATATGACCATTTCACGAGTGAACTGTGAACATCAGGAGTCTTGTAAAACATCAGGTCTCTGACATCGCTGCGGTCGGAAAAAGATCCTGCAAGAACAGGACCAACAATGACTGAAGAGATTGTTCAACATGACAGAAGTGCAACCCTTCCACAAATTGCTACAGATTTCATTGACATGGGCTTTCGGAGCCAAAAGCCCATTCGTGTGCTCTTGATGACTGCGTGACACAAAGCTTTATGCCTCCCCTGACATTGGACTGTTGATGACTGGAAACATATTGCCTAGTCAGACGTGTCACGCTTCAAATTGTATCCAGCGGATGGACGTGTACGGGTATGGAGACAACTTCATGAATTCATAGACCCTGCAGGTCAGCAGCGGACTGTTCAAGCTGGTGGAAGCTCTGTAATGGTGTGAGGCATGTGCAGTTGGAATGATATGGGACCCCTAATACATCTAGATACGACTCTGACAGGTGACATCTACGTAAGCATCCTGTTTGATCATCTGTATCCATTCATGTCCATTGAGCTTTCCGACGGACCTGAGCAATTCCCGCAGGACAAAAAAATGGTTCAAATGGCTCTGAGCACTATGGGACTTAACATCTGAGGTCATCAGTCCCCTAGAACTTAGAAGTAGTTAAACCTAACTAACCTAAGGACATCACACACATCCATGCCCGAGGCAGGATTCGAACCTGTGACCGTAGCGGTCACGCAGTTTCAGACTGAACCGCCTGGAACCGCACGGCCACACCGGCCGGCTCCCGCAGGACAATGCGACACCCCACACATTCAGAATTGCTGCATAGTGGCTCCAGGAACACACTTCTGAGTTTGAACATTTCCACTGGCCACAGAACTCCCCAGAGTTGAACATTATTGAGCATATCTAGGATGCCTTGCAATGTGCTGTTCAGAAGAGACCTCCACTCCCTCATACTCTTACGGATTTATGGACACCCCTGCAGGATTCATGTTGTCAGTTCCCTCCTGTAGTACTTCAGACATTTAGTCGAGTCCGTGCCACGTTGTGTTGTGGTACTTCTGGGTGCTCGTGGGGATCCTACACGATATTAGGTAGGTGTACCAGTTTCTTTGGCTCTTCAATATACATGTTGATTGATATATTGTAACACTTTGTAACCTAATTATGGAGTCGTGGACACACTGCCTGAGGGAAGCAATGAAGACATATTCTGTAGTTTTAATGCTAAAGGGATTTGTCTTTAAAATGGGAATAATCTTGTAGATATGTCAGTTACATCTGCACATGCAAAGGGGTGCTTTCAACTGAAACGGGAAACGGTATTGAAAACAGCTCGAAAACAGGTGTGAAACGTTTGGGAAACTGTCTGAGTAATACCTTTCAAGCCAACAATGAACTCTTTAAATCTTCCGTTTTCTTTAACGCCAGTGAGCTGAGGCAACTGGATTATCTTTGTCAGAATGTGTCCCTTCTACAGCGCTATTTTCTTCTTAAATGCACCCCCATCAAAGCAGATGTTGTTTCTCACCTTGCAGTGTCTTACTATGGGCAGTGTGCAGTCAAGTCCACTTAAAACGCAAGGTCTGCACGATCCAGTCCGGCTATTCTAATTTTCGTCCCTACATTCCTTTTTCCTTCATAAATTCAATAACAGCGAGTTTTAAATCAAGAAATTGTTCCTGGCATGCTATTTAATCAATGTACTTTGCAATGACATACAAGGGCTCCATATACTTCGTTCAATTCCATCGAAAACTGTTGCAACTGACAATGGAATAATGCGTGTGACATCAGAAATTTACCTTTTATACCATCAATTTCATCACGTGCTCCAAGCCTGAAAATTAAGCACAACGTGTTTCTTTCAAATAACTTCCGGGAATTCAGCCAGGTAACACTTTCAGCGACCGCCGATATTTCGGCGGGAGAACACCCCGCCATTTTCAAGGCAAACTGCAACGGACAGGCGGCGTACATGCAAATTTAATACCTCGGTTCTCAGATCCAAGCAGGAAAGATAACACACACGCACTGAACACTAGTGCCACCAAAGATGGCCAAAGTCAGAGCTATCGATAGTGAGACTATGAATTCGCAGGTGAGGTAGCTCTCAAAGTTGATCCCAGTATTGTTATTTTACCTGCTGACAAGGGCAATGCCACCGTTGTTTTAAATAAACATGATTATGTACAAAAGATGCAACGTTTACTATCTGATTCAACGTATCGCAGAATCGATGCTGACCCCACAAAAAGTATTGAGAGAAAGACCAACAGCCTCCTGAAGAAAAGTGGTTTGTCGCAGGACACAATCAAGAGGCTTAACACCTATAGTGCGGTTCCCCCTAGGTTATATGGCCTTCCAAAGGTTCATAAGGAAGGGGTTCCTTTCCGTCCTATAGTGAGTAACATCGGCGCCCCGACATATTGTGTATCCAAGCATCTTGGTTCTCTGTTGAGTCCACAAGTAGGACGGTGTGAACATCATATCAGGAACTCAGCTGATTTTTTACGTCGTTTGGAGGGACTGAGGCTGAATGACTCTGATATTTTAGTGAGTTTCGATGTGGTCTCTCTCTTCACTCGTGTTCCTCTGTCTGATTCGTTGCGGTTAATTGAAGCCAGGTTTGGTGCTGATTTAACTAATCTCTTTAGGCATGTGTTGACATCCACTTACTTCTTATTTAATGACCAGTATTACGAGCAGACAGATGGAGTTGCGATGGGTAGTCCGTTGTCTCCTGTGATCGCAAATTTGTTTATGGAAGACTTCGAGGAACGTGCATTGGAGTCGGCGCCTTTAAAACCCGCCTGTTTCTATAGATACGTTGACGATACCTTCGTTGTTTGGCCTCACGGTAGGGAGAATTTGAATGTCTTTCTAGAACATCTGAACTCGATCCACCCGAACATTCGTTTTACGATGGAGGTGGAAAAGGATGGTTGCCTTCCCTTTCTCGACGTGTTGGTTAGGAGGAAGGATGATGGATCATTGGGACATGCAGTCTACAGGAAACGTACTCACACCGACTTGTACTTACAAGCTAATAGTTGTCACCATTCGGCTCAGCGTGAAGGGGTACTTCGTACCTTGGTACACAGGGCACATATCGTTTCTGACGCTGAGACTTTGCCAGCTGAGCTGTCCCATCTTGAAGTTACATTTCGTCAAAATGGTTACAGTGATAGACAGATTGAACGTGCGTTGCGCTATCGACCAACTGTACATCAGGTGATTGATGATAATTCTGAGTCAACACCTAAGTCTACTGCCTTCTTGCCTTACGTGGGAAACACGTCCAATAAGATCGGTCGTATTTTACGGAAATACGATGTGAAATGTGTTTTCCGACCTCCATCTAAAATTAGAGCACTTTTGAGTTCCGTTAAGGATGATCTTGGACTGCGTAAGGCGGGTGTATATCGTGTCCCTTGTAGCTGCGGCATGGCATATATTGGTCAAACTATCAGGACCGTGGAGGACAGATGTACTGAGCATAAACGGCACACACGATTACAGCAGCCAAATAGATCTGCTATTGCCGAACATTGCTTGGATACTGGTCACTCCATGTTATATAATAACACCGAGATATTGGCACGCACGTCCAGCTATTGGGACAGTGTGATTCGCGAGGCAGTTGAGATTAAATTAGCGAGCAACCTTGTTAACAGGGATGGAGGTTTCTGTTTAAACTCTGTTTGGAATCCGGCTCTCTCCCTTGTCAAGAAACAGAGGGACAGACTCAATGCTACCTCACCTGCGAATTCATAGTCTCACTATCGATAGCTCTGACTTTGGCCATCTTTGGTGGCACTAGTGTTCAGTGCGTGTGTGTTATCTTTCCTGCTTGGGTCTGAGAACCGAGGTATTAAATTTGCATGTACGCCGCCTGTCCGTTGCAGTTTGCCTTGAAAATGGCGGGGTGTTCTCCCGCCGAAATATCGGCGGTCGCTGAAAGTGTTACCTGGCTGAATTCCCGGAAGTTATTTGAAAGTTGTTTACGCCAGGAGAAACTCAGGTCTCACAACGTGTTTCTTGATGTACAGAACTATGAGTCCCGCCTATCGATCGTTGTAATTTTTTGCTCTTTCATTGTCAACAAATATTTAAATCCTTTTTGCTTGAACTGTAACGTTTCATAGCAAATTTACGGTACCCATCGCCTATGCAACTACATAATATAGATTGAGAATTCTCATCCCTCTCTTCTATCACTGCCATTCATTTTTAAATGCTTGTTACGATAGATGACTAGATTGCCTCTTTTTGTGCAAACAGCAACTGGACCTGTGAATGTCCTCCATACCATGAACAAATAGCAAAGGGTAAAAATTGCTGACACTATGATTCTGCCGAGCTGAAGAGTCAAGAGAGTCGTGCCGACCGAAAAAGCCACACCGCAATACTCAATGAACTGTCATGCTGTTCTGGATGCTTCCGAGAAGGACCGAGCAAAGTCGAGACAGGCCTGGCCTTGCCCTGCATGTGGCCCGCACACCCTGCACGTATTAAGTTTGGCGCGCCCTGCTACTGACAGCACTACTCTTGGAGAATTTAACCCATTCATTGCCATGATTCCCATTTGGCGACTTGTCTTTGTAATAGAAATTTTGTGTTTGTAATTATTTTGTCAGCATTTGTTACTATTTTGCATAGTCGTCTAGATCTTTGCAAACTTGTGCCCTGATTATTAATCAGTTTTTGTTAAACAAGTGAACTTTATGGGATTATTTGTGTGAAGAAATGAAGTTTTTCAGAGTTACATGAGTTGAACATTTTCAAAACAGCATAAGTTACGTTATTGTATAAATAATTTTCAACACATGTGTACTGACATGTTCTGTAATGACCTTAGAAGATGTTAATCGGTTATTTATTTCCGAGTCTAATTTTATTTTCTCAGGAGGGCTCTCTGAATTTTGATCCCCATTTTGGGCTCATGGCAGGTTCTGCCTAAAACATTCTGCTTTTCATTTTGGGCTCATGGCAGGTTCTGCCTAAAACATTCTGCTTTTCATTTCTCCTCAGGTACAATGAGTGGCTATAAAGCACGGTCTAAAAGGGAAATTGAAGAAATTCTAAATGACCCCAATATCTTGGCTTCTTGTACGACGAGGGTGAAGTGAATGAGACCATTGACATTGTCAAGCTCCCTCCAGATCGCGTAGATGACAAGTCCTATGGTGGCAAGAATATATAGGTAGATACTCTTCCAGCTGATGTGCCAAGTACCTTGTAAGTTCATACTAATAAATAAAGGGAGAACGAGGAAAATGCAGACCATCACAAGAAGAAAATGAAAGCTAATTTTTTGATGGACAAGTACTGAATTTGACTGCTGGTGAAAGTGTCCGATATGCTACACAGAAGAATAATCACAGCTTTGAGTTATCCTTTGAATGTATAAAAAAGTTCTTTGATATACTGCTCCTCACTGGAGACCGTGGTCTGCCAAAGAAACAATTATATTTGAATGATGATGAGAACACTGATATAAGGTGTGTAATATAGTGTATGAGCTGCAACAGATACCTGGAAATCAAGTGTTACCTTCACTTCATTGATAACACACGTCTGAACATAGTCTCCGCTGACAAACAAGATAAAGTTTTCAAAATTCGTACCATTATGGACTTGCTGAATAAGAATCCATGAAATTTCAGGTTCTCTCTGATAGCTGGAGGATTGACGAGCAAACGTTTCAGTATTAAAGACACCATTATCTAAAACAGTTTTCATTCAAACAGTGGATCATGTGCGTTTCCCAAATCTATTGCCTCACGAATAAAAATATTCCCCTATTCCAATTCGGAAGGATCGTGGCAAGGGCATATTTTCCTCAATCATCCGCTGCTTCTGATCCAAAATGGTCAGGGCATCAATTTACCCGAAAGCATCCGCGTCATGTGTACAACTTAAACTAAGGACTTCTCTAACTGGACACGTGATTGAACCCAAGACATTTGGGAAACAAAGAAAATGCAGAAAATGCAGGGAAGCAGTGATCTGTGTGCGATGTCGGACTCCACATGGAATGCTTTGTATGGCACAAAAATAAAAGAAAACGTAAAAAGAGAGTGACATGTGCCATGATCACCATTTGGGGATCGACTGAAATACAATGTTTACTTCATGTTTTTATTTCACATTCTTTTTCCAGTCTTTATGTCAATCAGGGAACCCAAAATACACTACTGGCCATTAAAATTGCTACACCACGAAGATGACGTGCTACAGACGCGAAATTTAACCGACAGGAAGAAGATGCTGTGATATGCAAATGATTAGCTTTTCAGAGCATTCACACAAGGTTGGCGCCGGTGGCGATACCTACAACGTGCTGACACGAGGAAAGTTTCCAACCGATTACTCATACACAAACAGCAGTTACCGGTGTTGCCTGGTGAAACGTTGTTGTGATGCCTCGTGTAAGGAGGAGAAATGCGTACCATCACGTTTCCGACTTTGATAAAAGTCCGATTGTAGCCTATCGCGATTGCGGTTTATTGTATCGCGACATTGCTGTTCGCGTTGGTCGAGATGCAATGACTGTTAGCAGAATATGGAATCGGTGGTTTCAGGAGGGTAATACGGAACGCCGTGCTGGATCCCAACGGCCTCTTATCACTAGCAGTCGAGATGACATTCATCTTATCCGTATGGCTGCAACGGATCGTGCAGCCACGTCTCGATCCCTGAGTCAACAGATGGGGACGTTTACAAGACAACAACAATCTGCACGAACAGCTCGACGACGTTTGCAGCAGCATCTCAGAGACCATGGCTGCGATTACCCTTGACGCAGCATCGCAGACAGGAGCGCCTGCGATGGCGTACTCAACGACGAACCAGGGTGCACGAATGGCAAAACGTCATTTTTTCGAATGAATCCAGGTTCTGTTTACAGCATCATGATGGTCGCATCAATGTTTGGCGACATCGTGGTGAACGCACACTGGAAGCGTGTATTCGTCATCGCCATACTGGCGTATCATCCGGCGTGATGGTAAGGGGTGCCACTGGTTACACGTCTCGGTCACATCTTGTTCGCATTGACGGCACTTTGAACAGTGGACGTTACATTTCAGATGTTTTACGACCCGTGGCTCTACCCTTCATTCTATCCCTGCGAAACCCTATATTTCAGCAGGATAATACACGACCGCATGTTGCAGGTCCTGTACGGGCCTTTCTGGATACAGAAAATGTTCGACTGCTACCCTGGCCAGCACATTCTCCAGATCTCTCACCAATTGAAAACGTCTGGTCAATGGTGTCCGAGCAACTGGCTCGTCACAATACACCAGTCACTACTCGTGATGAACTGTGGTATCGTGTTGAAGTTGCCTGGGCAGCTGTACCTGTGCATGCCATCCAAGCTCTGTTAGACTGAATGCCCAGGCGTATCAAGGCCGTTATTACGGCCAGAGGTGGTTGTTCTGGGTACTGATTTCTCAGGATCTATGCACCCAAATTGCGTGAAAATGTAATCACATGTCAGTTCTAGTATAATATACTTGTCCAATGAATACCCGTTTATCATCTGTATTTCTTCTTGGTGTAGCAATTTTAATGGCCAGAAGTATAAGTGTAGATTAAAAAAAAAAAAGAAAATTTGCAGTCAGTGGGTTAGTCTATCTGCTACACATTCCATAAGTTGACAAAAACTTCTTTTGTCTCTAACTTGGGTTTCTAGGAGAAATTTGAGTTCTGAGACTTTGCTGCGAATATTGTGGCAGTTTATAGCCAATATTTTAAGAGTCTATCTTCATATATTTGCTATCTAGTCTGTTGTAGTAATTGCCGTACATGATGACAGTTATTCCAGTGGGAGTCTCGGAGATTAGCCTAATTAAGAAAAGCTCCTAAGTATGTTCCACATCTACTCTTTAAGTAATGTGGCTGTTTCCAATGATATGACTTATCCAAAGTGACTTCACAAATCTCTATTGTGCAGCATATGTCGAGAAATTTATAGATGAGCTCTTCACAGAACTGACAGATGATCCGATGTAGATCGTTCACTCGGGTGCAGACGAGAGACCCGATCAGCCCCCAGAATGTTGTTGCAAATAGAGATCAAGACAGAATCCTCACAATGGAGCTTCTCTGTCTTCATAACATCCGATATCCGCCAATCTCCGGAAAGAACTGAGAATGGTCTCAGGACTCAGGTGACAGACGTCGTTGGTGCCAATGTGAGCAACAATGATGGCAACATAGGTTCTCAGTTGTTTCTCGGATGACCTCTTCCACCTGGTAGACGATTCATCTTAGGGTACACACCGAGTGAAAATTTGGTTCGTTTTCCTCTGGTGACACTTTCACATGTGTAACATGGGAACAGTCCCCTCTTTCCAGTCTGTGGCTGCCCTGCCTTTGATAGAGTAGACACTACTGCACGACTAGGATGCGCAAGGCCTTTTAGCTCTGTCTCATTGTCAGCAAGAGGCAATGCCTCAAACCTATTTGTTATGGTGTGTTTGTGCTCCATATTTCTATGCTGTCAACAGTATTGTCCAGCAACAATGCCCACCACACGATTTGTAACAATGTGGTCGACAACATTGTCATTAGTGTTTGAGGCAAGACATGTCTGGGCCATAAGTGTTTATATGGACAATAGTACTTCCGTGAAATAGACGATAGCGAACTATTAGAAGTGAGTGCAGCTCTCCTGCCTTTGTATTCCACAAGTAAACAGCTAGCAAGAAAAAGAGAAATAGAGCTGTGCTGATGTGTTCTTTTCTTATGCAAGCGAACTGATTTTGTGAACCGCGGCTGGATATACATCTTTTCCAGAATTTCACAAAAATACGATTTTGAATACACTCTAAAAGCAATTGGCCCGAGAACTATTAAGATCGATGGCAATATCAGAGGCAGTATACTAGTTAATACTAGATTATCTAAAACTCTCCGATTTTTGGCAACTAATAATTTTTAAAGGCATCTGAATGACGCTATAAAGTGTACTTTTCATCAATATGCTCCTTGGTACCAGAATTTTATAGCATTTTGGTAGGAGGACTTAACACATTCATTATAATTAGTTTGAAATAATCAAATATATTATTTTGATATTTTCTTGTGGTTCACAAGCGAAGTGAAAACAAAGAGACTGCTATAACGCCTGTTGGTTTTATTACTTTTTTGTGTCAAACCATTACTGGATATATCATTTTTACTTGAACATTTTGGTTGCTACAAAACGCCAGTCTGTGTGTTTTGGTAAGGATGGCGCTCGTAATTGCTGGTATGTCAGTAAATAGGTCTAAATGGTTACAGCACCTGCATCAGTTTGAAAATTTATGTTCTTGTTCTGAGTGAGAAAGGAAAGGTATAGTTTTTATGGCAACAATGTGATTGCAAGAAGTTACCGCCATCACTTCCTTAACCAGACGTCAGTTACCAGGTGTTGCTTACCATAATAAACACACCATGTCAAGTAGTGCCGACACAAAAGCGTAAGATGTAACTCAAAATACTTTTCACATGAATGAGGTCCCAGCACAAGAGAGAGATGCAGTGAAGCTGAAAAGAGACGTTATCATGCATTTTTGACTAATAGAGAAAGCCTTAGGACTAGTATAACGTGCCATTTCTTTCTTGCACTACGCAAAACAGACTCTAGTTGGTACCAGATTTTTTCTGACTTGTCCGAAGAGGAGCGAGTGTCGCCGCTGGGGCATGTTACCTATGAGGGGCGGCCAGACGAAAACGGGACAGATGGAAAAAAGTAAGTAAACTGTTTATTATTACAAAAGCAATCGCTGTAGCTGTTAAAACATTTATCCCACAGAGCGACATGTTGGCCAACGCCTTTATGAAAAAACGTTTGTGGATGCCTACGGAACCATGACCATATCCAGGCATGCAGCTCCTCGTCTGAAGCATATCGGTCGCAACAAATGCCTTCCTTCAGAGCTCCAAAAATATGGAAATCTTATGGGGAGAGATCGGGACTTTATGGAGGATGTGTAGCCGGCCGCGGCGGGCGAGCGGTTCTAGAGGCTTCAGTACGGAACCGCGCGACTGCTACGGTCGCACGTTCGAATCCTGCCTCGGACATGGATGTGTGTGATGTCCTTAGGTTAGTTAGGTTTAAGTACTTCTAAGTTCTAGGGGACTGATGACCTCAGATGTTAAGTCCCATAGTGCTCAGAGCTATTTGAACCATTTGAGGATGTGTAATGACTTCCCAGCGAAACTTCTGCAGTGTATGAGAGACAGTAAAGTTTAAACCGAGTACCCGCCACAGCGGGGCCATCGAATGGCGCACTGAGAGACGAAACGATCACTTCTTCTTTCATAGAACGTGTCGACAACTGACAGATCCACAACCACACCAACTCTTGCATGACCTCGTTTTACTGAAACCGAAACCCATAAATGTCTTCCTTCAGGTCGCAATAGATGAGAAAATGACATCGTGGAGGATCTGGAATGTACAGAGGACGTTGCCGTGTTTCCCAATCAAAGTGCTGAGGTGCAGCCTTCGTCCATCTGGCAGTGGGGTGGTGGACTTTATCATGCAACAGGATTATTCTATCTGACAACATTCCAACGGCTCGAGGGCAAATGAAAAGCCAACACTGGAAACAGCCTACATCTTCCGCACCAAAGATATCCAAAACTGGTCACAAAAGTGCTGGCAAGGTCATCATGACCTCCCTCTTCGACTACAGGTGCCTTATGCTCGTCGAGCTCCTCGAACATGAAACCACATACAGTGCACAGTGCTCTGAAGATACTCTGTAGGAACAACGATGCACCATAAAGTCAAAATGCCCAGGAATGCTATTGGACAGAATCATCCTGTTGTACGATAATGTCCACCACCACACTGACAATTGGACAAAGGCAATGCTTTCAGCGATTTTGTTGGGAAACACTGCAATATTCTCCATAAATCCCTGGCCTTTCACTGTGTGATTTTCACATCTTAAGTGACCTGAAGAAAGACATGGATGAATGTCGGTTTCAGTTGGACGAGGATGTGCCAGAGTCGGTGCAATTGTGGAGCCGTCAGTGGTCAATTGCGTTCTATGAAACATAAATTGATCATTCGTTTCCGAGATGGATAAACGTCTTAACACATGTGGTGATTACTTTGGAATGGAACTATTCCATTGTCACCCTGTACTTGGTGTTCGGTTTTCATTTGACTGCCCCTTATCGTTCCAACAACCTTGCTAACATGTGGGCACACCCATGCCCTACCTGGATAAAATCAATGTTCCATAGACAACAGAAAACATTTTTCCATGAACAGATTGACCATTCCAGAATGAAATTTTCACCCTGCAGCGGAGTGTGCGCTGATATGAAACTTCCTGGCAGATTGAAACTGTGTGCCGGATCGAGACTCGAACTCGGGACGATTGCCTTTCGCGGGCAAGTGCTCTACCAATTGAGCTACCCAGGCACGACTCACTCTACCTCCTCACAGCTTTACTTCTGCCAGTTCCTCGTTTCCTACCTTCCAAACTTTACAGAAGCTCCCCCTGCGAACCTTGCAGAACTGGCACTCCTGAAAGAAAGGATATTGCGGAGACATGGCTTAGCCACAGCCTGAGGGATGTTTCCAGAATGAGATTTTCACTCTACAGCGGAGTGTGCGCTCATATGAAACTTCCTGGCAGATTAAAACTGTGTGCCTGACCGAGAGTCGAACTCGGGACCTTTGCCTTTCGCGGGCGAGTGATCTACCAACTGAGCTACCCAAGCACGACTCACTCCTCGTCCTCACAGCTTTACATCTGCCATTACCTCGTCTCCTACCTTCCAAACTTTACAGAAGCTCTCCTGCGAACCTTGCAGAACTAGTTCTGGCTACTGCAGTTTTCCTCAGCTAGGGACTGGCCAGAGCTGCCAGCCACTTCCACTGTAAGCTCTGCACATACTTCTGCGACCATCGTTAGGTGCAGGTGTGGAACATTGTTTGTTTCAGGGAACTGAGGTGTCAGCTTTACTGCTCGGACCACGAGGAAGGTATGCACCTCCATTAAAAAGCTGCCAACCGCAAGGTGTGCTATGTGTTGACAAGAACAGTCTCTAGTGGGCAACCTCTGGGCCACCTGCTGTCCCCCAGTTGTATAACGCTGGCTCAGGCATGCAGGTCTCCTCCTTCGCTTGAGAGCTTCTGTAAAGTTTGTAAGGTAGGAAACGAGGAACTGGCAGAAGTCAAGCTGTGAGGAGATGGAGTGAGACGTGCTTGGGTAGCTCAGTTGGTAGAGCACTTCCCAGCGAAAGGCAAAGGTCCCGAGTTCGAGTCTCGGACCAGCACACAGTTTTAATCTGCCAGGAAATTTCAAGATGGCGTAATGTTTTGGATCATAAACGAAGTGCGAAAGTTTTGTTTTTCTGTGTATAAAAGTAGCTGCAAGCCGCCCAACAAACGTGAGTATACGACAAACTAAGTAACAGTCTAGTTCACACCAAAACTGTATCCGCAGTCCCAACCGCATAACGCTGACATACGTAAGTTCACGTTTTAGTATTTGTTTACTAACATCTGCTCACACAGTTGCAGATGACATGATGTATGCCAAGAAAAACGGCAACAGAGAAAGCACTGAAAATATGCTTCTATCAGCGACAACTATTCTTAAAACCATGCTGCAATGTACAATAAATAAGATAATATAAAAGTATTCACAGAAAATAATATTTTAAAAACAAACAGTACAAATGTAATGAAGTGTTGCAGTGTTTTATAACTATGCTATTTTATGCATGTTTTAGATTTAGAGAACCCACTGATGTTGGCGATATTTGTCGCTGAAACTAGTTTGGGGAATAAATAAGTAAATAAATAACAAAAAGTGTTTTGCATCAAGGCGGACTCGCAATTCCAATATTATTGTTTTTCTATGCAAACACGGACCAAACGGAAGAGCTCCAAGATAAAGTTAGTGTTTGCCATGTCTTCTGCATCAGCCCTTTAAGAAGCCAGTCACCAGGGGTGATGCTTCCACATAAACCCAGACCACAAATTCAAGCATGAGTACATGAACTTGTCAGAGTAGCTGGGGGGGGGGGGGGAGGGGGGAAGCTATACTTTAACCTGAAATCATT
This sequence comes from Schistocerca americana, assembly GCF_021461395.2. Classification (NCBI taxonomy): domain Eukaryota; kingdom Metazoa; phylum Arthropoda; class Insecta; order Orthoptera; family Acrididae; genus Schistocerca; species Schistocerca americana. The sequence continues at coordinate 374,754,029 of NC_060130.1, read as the reverse complement.
CGGAAGCTGTCGACGATGGACATCGAAACTCAGCCACGTACCGCTGCGCACCATCAGAAGCACACTAAGCAGTCCTCACTACTCATGCAAATAACTTCTCCCATAAGTAAGGAAAAACATCACACAAGAAGTCGTTCTAACTCAAAGAAAGTGCAACTAGATCTTCGGATCAGTGAGCGTTCTCTCATGGTGATTTTACTGTCAAGGACATTGATATCGTCATGGAGGGAACAGAGCCAGGAACCGTCTAATGTTCCACATGACCTCTAAATCTACATCTGCATCGATATTGTGCAAATCACATTTAAATGCCTGGTAGAAGAGAACGAACACCTATATCTATCTGTGCGAGCTCTGATTTCCTTGTTTTATAGTGGTGATCTTTTCTCCCTATGTTGGTCGGTGGCAACAAAATATTTTCTCATTCGGAGGAGAATGCTGATAACTGGAATTTCGTGAGAAGATTCCGCTGCAAGAAAAACGCCTTATTTTTAATAACGTTCACCCTAAATTCTGTATCATTTCAGTGACACTCTCTACCATATTTCACGATAATACAAAACGTGCTGTCCTTCTTTGAACTATTTCGATGTACTCCGTCAATCCTATCTGGTAAGGATCCCACACTGCGCAGCAGTATTCTAAAAGAGGACCGACAAGCGTAGTGTAGACAGTCTCCTTAATAGATCTAATCCCAAAGCCGCCTGTGCCGCTCCCAGTGTGATTTCAGGCACCACTGTTCTGCTCGTGACAGCTTGTTTAAAAAAAAAAAAAAAAAAAAAAAAAGGTTCAAATGGCTCTGAGCACTATGGGACTTGTTTCAACTGGAGACTGCGATACAGGATTCTTTGTTGCACTCAAAATATTTGGTTTGTGCTTTTACTTTAAAAAAGCGTAGGACACAACTTGGAGGTGCATCATCCTCCGCCAATTTTGTGAATGTGGACTGTGTGTGCATTTGCTGCTTCGTATCCAATCCTTCATTGAGGACCGATACTTTTGAATTTGATTCCTTGACTGATTGCTATGTTCATGAGAATGGGGTTCCCACAAGGCAGTGTACTCAGTGTCACATTGTTTGCACTTACTATCAGTAGCATCTCCTCTGCAGTCAGGAGCCCTGTTAAAAATGTTTTCTTTGTAGATGACTTTGCAGTCTTCTTCTCTTTCTCCGATCACGACGACAATGAGGTAACTACATCTGACCATCAGGAGGCTGGAAGCTTGGGCTAGTAAGACTGCTTTTAGGTTCTCATCAGACAAGACCACGTGCATCAATTTTAGCCATGCTCGTCGAAGTTTTAACCAATGAGAGCTCACAGTGGGAGATTATGTTTTACATTTTAAGGACTCTGAGCCTGCTATTTGACTCCAAATTAACCTGGCTGCCTCAGATGAAAGACCTTCTAATTATTGGCCTTCTAATTATTGAAATGCGTAAGTGTAAAGGCATTTGGAGCTGACAGGTCCCACTCTCTGCAGTTTAATAGTGCATTTACGTATCACAAATAGATTATGGCAGCATAGTTTATGGATCAGCCTGTATTTCTTACTTCAAGAAAATCTCAGCGTTTACTTGTCATTGGCGTTTAGTGCCGTATTCCAACGCAACTTATAGCAGCTGTTGAGCAAACGGCCCCATGTGACCAAGCCATGTGGGATACACACTACTGATTATCTGAAGGATCTGGATATATCAGACCTCTAAATACATAGTCAGAGATGGAAGAAATTGCCGCCTTGGCACCTTTAGAGGTCTAAAGTGATTTTAAGCTCGATACAGTACAAGAAAACTGGTGCTCCAGATTACAGCGTTACTAATATGGGTACAGCTCTGTTTCCTTCAATTTTAAATGCGTATCACAGTTTAATAGTTGTTTATACAGTTGGATCCCAGCAGGAGAATGCGTTCAGTTGCTCAGTTTTCCCTGATAGGGTTTTCAAAGTCACCTTCTGGAGTATTTACAAATTATGATGCAGAATTATATGGCATTAAGACGGCACTGGAGTGGGTTCACAGGCATCACAGTACAAGGTTTCTTGTCTGTTCTGACTCACTCAGTGCACTGAAAGTGGTTCACCAAAAGTATGCAGTTGACCAGTTTTTTCATCTCATCCATGACTCCTTACAGTGGTTCCAACAGCATGACAAGAAGATGGTCTTCTGCTGGGTACCTGGGTTGCTCAGTTTTCCCTGATAGGGTTTTCAAAGTCACCTTCTGGAGTATTTACAAATTATGATGCAGAATTATATGGCATTAAGACGGCACTGGAGTGGGTTCACAGGCATCACAGTACAAGGTTTCTTGTCTGTTCTGACTCACTCAGTGCACTGAAAGTGGTTCACCAAAAGTATGCAGTTGACCAGTTTTTTCATCTCATCCATGACTCCTTACAGTGGTTCCAACAGCATGACAAGAAGATGGTCTTCTGCTGGGTACCTGGGTTCATTGGAATAGCAGCCAAGGAAGCATGCCAGGAGGGTGTTGTACATCGCTGTACCATCCCCTTCCAAGCAGTCATCTTATTATCTGACAGACAAATCATTTGTCAGAGGGAAATGTAAGTGCTGAAAGTGGCATAAAACAGATTGCAGTCACTGAAATCAACCACAGAGGCATGGCAGACTTTTGCCAACCTCACTAATGGAAGGAAGTGCTGCTCACCAGGCTGCGCATAGAATACGCTCCTTTAACACAGTTTCCTCCCCCAGCAAGAGGATACACCACTCTGTGAAGTTTGTGGTGTGCCACCTTCAATTCAGAATATTTTCGTTATGAGTGTCATATATGCCAACATCAAGAAAGCCCTCGGTGGAACTCTGCCCACCATACTCACCGATACTGACACCAGTGCTACACAGGTTTTGCAGTTTTGTGAACTGTCCAACCTCAACCCTAAAGTGCTGTATAGGGGAAGCGGACTTCACTGCATTGTTAACTAATATGGGCACAACCTTTGCTCCCCCCCCCTTCCCCCGTCCCCCTTGGTTCACGAGAATGGCATGCGGCACATGATGATGATGGTCATCAGCAGAAGCATGGGTTCACTGCCATCATCCTCAACTCACTGTAGCATGATTCCAGCCTTGTAACACAGATGACAGTTATCCTGCTGGAACATGCCATGTCCATCAGAGAAGACGAAGTATGAAGGATTACAGATGGTCCTGAATGTTCATGTAGACCACAGCTGTCATGGTAGCTTTGATTATTAGGAAAGGTCCCATTGTAAGTTCATATGAATGTCCTCCATAGCATGGTCCTGCAGCAATCAGTCTGCTGCATCCATGGTGTGGTGCATGTTCGAAGCAGCCATTGACCTGGATGATGGTGTATCTGGACACGACCATCAACCTACTGTAACAAGAAATGTGTGTCCCCTGACCAGTCAACACATTTCCATTGATCCGTGCTCCAATCTCGATGATCCCATGTCCATTGTCTTCGTAATTAACAGTGTCAGTGGGTCAAATGGGAACATGTACGGGCTGTCTGATGCAAAGTCCACTGTTTGACAAAGTGTGCTGAACAGTGTACTCTGAAACACTTGTGCTGCGCCAGTATTGGACTCCATCGTCACATTTCTCACAGGTCGGGACCTACACTCCTTATGAGAGTAGGCAAGCCTCCGAGTTCCACATTCTGTGGTGAGGTGTGAACGTCCTTGATGCCTACTGGTGGTTTCACCATCCTTCAACCACTTTCTGTAGATGACTATGACAGGTGCCAGTCTTTAACAATCTACCCTTTGTCAAAGTCGCTTATGTCAGTGCATTTTCCAATTTGCGGCTCATATTGTCACTACAGTTATTCCCTGTTCATCTCTGCTCTGCTTATATACTTTTCTTAATGCGTAATGTGCCCAAAACGCCCCCAGGCGGCTTCAGTCATGCGGTGGACAGTGATCATACTGTTTTCTGTTTTGGCTTATCAGTGAATGATTGGGACACTTTGTCTTGTAGCTGTTTGTCTGTAGTATCTGCAACTCTGAAAGCCTGAGCTACGTGTAGCAGTTCCTCTAGGAAGAATCGGCTAATAACAGTGGATCTTGCCAAAGCTCTCTGTCTCGAACATAGCGCGAGACAATTCCACAGGTTTAAGATTTTGATTTTTTTTCGCATTTTAATTTACATTTACGGGTAAAGCTGTGATGGTCAGCTACCCACGAGAGATGTGACTCTCATGTCGTTTGCAAAGCTGGTGGAATGTTAGATGGGGCGCTACAACATGCTTGTGGCTACAAAAATGGTTGATTAATAAGCCACACACATCCTCAAACAAGTCTGCTAGTGTTATTAAGAACGAAATTCCATGCACATAATGCAATCCATATGCCTAATTGTAATAGTATCTGAAGCAGCCACTATGTAGACTGGTTAACGCAGAATGAGACTGCGATCCGCGCATTGCTCCTAAAACCACTCTGAAATAAGAGGCATGGCCTACGTCAAAATGGATGGCCGACAACGCAATCTACATGGAAGCACCGCCAGTGCTGGTGACTGTGTACTGTGTTATGAAAGGATCATATGAATTGAAAGGTCTCTGTTGGATTCCTTTCATATTAATTTCTTAAATCTGTTGTCATTTACGGCATAAATTCCTCTTCTAAATTTACTGTCGCGTTTCTGACTATCTGGGTGGAGACTGAGCAGTGAAACGTGTTACTTTTACACATAAACAAGAACGATCTGTCACACTACTACACTTTAAAACACAGTTTATATGTAATTCATGTCACACAGTCTCATACGGAACCTGCATCCGCTTTCTTTTATATACTGTATATGATAAGATACTGTCATCCCCCTTCCCTTCTGTGTGAGAGGATGAATGAGCAAATGTATTTCTAGTTGCATGCTTGAGGGTAGCAGACAAGCCTGTCTGCTAGAGAAGAGTAGGACCAACGTCGGAACAGGTAGCTACGCTTTCTAAAAGCAGAGAGGTTTCTATTCTTAGTATGGTCCTGTCCGTCCCTTGTCATGTTGGTATAGGAAGCTGCCTCTCTGGCCACTTCCGTTTGTATTTGTGAGCCACCCTCAGGAAGGGACCACGTCAGTGTGTCCGCGGCGAGCGTCTGAAGTGGTAAGATCTCCGGCTAAGCGCGTGTCTGCTAAGTCCGCAGGACAATGGATTTCTTAAGTTCAGCCTAACTGAACATTTAATCACCTTTATTTCAGGTTTAGCTCTAAAATATCTAATGTTATCTTAAATTGCTACGCAGTGTAATTCGAGTGTGAAGTTCAGAATATATTCCGGTAGTTGCTTTGTCACTACTTTGTGAGTAAAGTGGACCACGTGTTGATCAGTAACTCTAACTAAGATCATCAATCTTAAATGCGAATGTGCGTGAGATTATAACGTCTCGTCTTGACAATATTTTTCAATACAGCAACTTTTCTTTATGTTCAACCCACGTGGGGTATACTTTGTGAGACCAGTACCACGTGCTTATACAGTTGTTTGACCCATCAGGTCAATAGTAAGACGATAGTAACCAGTTCAAGGTTTTTCTTTTGTAAATTGCTTTTCGATCTAATTTATTTTAATTATCAGAATTATTGTGGAGTTACACTCTTTGTGTAAGCCAAGTTGACCACGTGAAGCACGTGGTGTAATCATCAAAGTAGCCCTCAGCTATTCTTTTCGGGAAGATTTCACAGAGAGTTAATATGAATTTAGTATACCAGTGTGTGGTAATTACATGACGGACAGGATTGCGCTACGAACGTAACTTCTTTGGGTGAAAATTGAATCGGTTGGTTGTGGTTAATTTCCTCTTGCATGTGCTTCAACGTTCTTCGTGTGTTATTTTATGAATGCAGTGTTGTATGCAGTCTCCCAATCTTGGCTCCATATTTGATGTGTTCTGTAAGATTACAAACTCACATTTTCAAAATCCTAAATATGGCACCAGTTTAGTTATGAGTCAAGTTTAATATGCTGAAATTTCAATGAGCAATGTTAAAATAAATTTCCAAATATAAACTGATTTATTTCTTTTTATTTAAATTCTCTTTTTTATATACATACCACCGGTTGTCGCATGACTTTTAAAAGATTATAATTAATGCTAGTCTGGTTGGGAATTTGGTAAGCTAGACTGGATACCTGGTGAAACAGTTGCTCAGTAATGCAAGGTTAACTTCCCCAGACAGCTCACAGCTTTTAACCCGCTTTTATTGTCTATCAACACCGCTTTCATACCAAATTAAAGCAACAACGTTACAGAATGTCCAGGCAATATGTCGAGGTTATTTACATGACAGCAGGAGAGCTACACCTTTGATAGACCCAGAACAATAAAACACAGAAAGCTAGAATAAGAGCACGTGCACCTGGACCGAAAGGAGTGGGGGGAGCGTCATGGAGCCCGTGATCCCGCTCCCAGAAACATTTTAGTGGAAGTGTTTGCATTTATACACTGCTGGAAAAAAATTTGTACACCTGGAAAGACGACGTTGAGTTTAATTTGTTGATATAATCTGCCTCCTGGAGGATAGTCGATGTACTGGTAATGGTTTCAGCATCGTCCGCCAGCAGATAGCGTAGAGGGTTAGCTACCAGAGCGCTTAATAGGGAACGCTCACAGCTAGAAGGCTCAGTGTGGTGCAAACGTCTGAAGCAAGCAGGAAGCCGTGCCACAGAAAAGCAATCGTGCTTCCTACAGCCATCGGAGCTGATTTGGATGGGTGAAATTTTTGCCTTCCTTGTGGCCGGAGGGTCTTTCCGGAGAATTGCCACAAAAGTTCGCCGAGCTGCTTCACGCAGCATAGACGCTCGCCAAGATCGTCGTGTTGTAAGGGCAGCAGTGGCAGATCGAAGAGCTACCACAGCACAGATAAGAGGGCTTCTGAGCGCAGAACTGTCGAACCGGTTATTAGCAGTGCGACTATGGTCATGCACACCTCTATTCCGTCTTCCACTCATGCCACAACATCTACGTCCACAGCTCACCTGGTGTCTTCGGAGAATCACTTTGAAGATGGAATGGCGAACCGTGGTCTTCAACGATGAAACGAGATTCTGCCTGCACGTAACTGATGGACGTTTGCACGTGCAATGTAGACCTGGTGAGTGCTATTCGAAAAGCGTATTTGTTCAAAACACATCGGCCCCATCCAAGGCCTTATGGTTTGTGGTGCGATAAGTTACAACACTCTTTCATCTTTGATGTTTCTGGAAGGGACATTTACCAGTGCTTCGTAGGTGCAGAATGTTGTTAGTCGCGTTCGTTTGTCGTTCTTGCAAGAGGAAAGTGATTTGTTGTACCAACAGGATAATGCTCGCTCGCGCACTGCCTGTGAAACGCAACGTGCCCTGCAAGACGTGGAGCAACTTTGCTGACCAGCACGATTTCTAGACTTGTCTCCAATCGAGCACGTGTGGCATATACTGGACCGAGAAGCGACTCATGCGGCTTGTCAACTAATAACTGTTATAGAACTACGTGAACAGATCGAGTAAACGTGGCATAACGTATCGCAGGACAGTGTTCACCATCTGTACGATCGACTAGATGCCAGAGTCATCGTCTGCATTGTCGCCCAAGGAGGCTATACCACGTACTAATATGGGTGTTTCTGCATGGTTGAATACCTGGTACATCAGAACAGCTTGTCCTATTGATCTGTAAATGCAATCATTTCATAGACTCCATATGCACTGTTGCAACAATAAATCTTGAGTGATATGGGAATCTCTAAAAGGGTGTGCTAATTTTTTCCGACAGTGTATATGTACGTTGGCTTTGAATGGAAATTGACTGATATATAATCAGTTTCCATATTTTACAGCTATATTTTAGTAAATATAGTTGCATCGAAAGTACGTCTTGAAAATGACAAACTACGTTTAATGTAAGAGACTTTTCAGTTCCTTCCATGAGAGCCTATCCATGTGGACGGGCTTGCATCCACCAGTGACATTCCAGCCGGGTAAAGGCACACATTCAGAGGCTGACTGTATAGGCTGTCACCAAAAAATGCGACAGAGTTCGTTAGTCCGTGGGTAGAACCAGCAAATCACTGGGATTTGAGTAACGGGAGATAAAAGGGGATAGACTCTCCACAAAAAATAAAAAAAAAAGACTTGTTTCTCGAACGTATGTGGAAATGACTAAAAGAAACAGAACTCCCCTCATTTACATGCTCTCAAAATGGCTCTGAACGCTATGGGACTTAACATCTGAGGTCATCAGTCCCCTAGACTTAGAATTACTTAAACCTAACTAACCTAAGGACATCACACACATCCATGCCCGAGGCAGGATTCGAACCTGCGACCGTAGCAACTGCGCGTTTCGGGACTGAAGCGCCTAGAACCACTCGGCCACAACAGCCGGCCTCGCATATTCATAGTCTGCAGACCAGTGTTAATAGAAATAGAAATACTGATAACGGTGGTGCAGACTTGGATTTTTATATTTTGTTGAATATGTCGGTAATGTGGAGGGTTAAGTTGCTTTTATAATTCTTAAATTAACTACATGGCATATGTAGTCATCGTCGTCGTCTTCGGTGGCGGCGGCGGCAGATGATACTCCTACATTTCAGTACTGCATGGCAGTTCAGCTGTGGAGATGCTTTTGATGGCTTAATAGACCAATCCTGACATGACACATACGGCCACATAAATTAAACATAGTAAGGGGAACAGTGGCAGGTGAAGTTCGCATCTCTGACATTTTTAATTTTCCTGCTACGGACGATCCTGCTCAAAATGTAAGATAGTAGCTGAAGTAGTTATGTGCCAGGGATTACTATTATCTGCTGCAGCGTACCAATTACGTGGGTCACTGTTTAGTCACTTAATATTTCTGCAATTGGCCCTTATAGCGCTTCACAGGCACGCCACGTGGCCCTCTATCTGCGCTCAGTTCACTACACAAAATTTGTCGAGGAAGTCTTTTTTCTCATCCGCTGGACATGCCCAATCCATCTTATTTCTATATTGTAAATCTTTGGCTTCTCAAGGATAGTAGCATTTAATTCAGAGTCATCCGATTTGATGGTCATAATGTATGTAAGCTGCTGCAGGTTGAAGCATTCCAGGTCCTTAAGATCAGAGTAATATAGCGTCCAAGTTTCGCAGACATAGAGCAGAGTAGAAACCACGTCTATTTTATGTATAGTGTCGGATCTTTATTGAGAAAGCCACTGTGTAGGAGATGTCCAAAAGCTACATGTGCAGCATGAATTCTGTTCTCCACGTCCTTTTCTGTTGAACGGTTGGTTGATAATATACTTGCTAGAGAGAGAAAGTGTTCTGTTTGTTCCAAAAGGTGTGCAGGACAGAGAGATAATTAAATCTGGAAAGGGAGTTCCAGGAACTGGCTGTGAAGGTGTCTTTGTTTCATGGATACTGATGGTCAGGCCAAACTACGGTTGCCAACTCTTCAACGGGGAGATAAGGCATAATAGTGTATAACAGAAGTGAAAATAAAGGATAAATGCAAAAAAGTCCGCAGCTCGTGGTCTCACGGTTGCGTTCTCGTTTCCCGAGCATGAGGTCCCGGGTTCGATTACCGGCAAGGTCAGGGATTTTCACCTGCCTCGAGATGACTAAGTGTTTGTGTTTTCATCATCATTCATGAAAGTGGTGAGATTTGACTGAGCAAAGGTTGGGGATTTGTACGGACGCTGATAACCACGCAGTTGAGCGCCCCACAAACCAAACATCATCATCTAAATGCAAAAAATAAGGGTTCTCAAGTTGATTATTCGTTCAGAATAACACATGGTAAATAATCTTATTGTATTATTATTCTCTATAAAAATTATGTCACAACAGTAACAACGCAAACTACATACATTTCTACCAATACTAAAAAGAAAGAAAAAACACCAGAACAGAGTTTCAACACCTGACAGATAACACCTACAGTAATTTAAAATCTTAGCTTTTAATTGTTGATGGCTTTCTGGTATTTGGCAACAGATTGTGGTTCTTTCTGTCGAAGTGTGTAACTTTTTAGAAAAGAGAAAATTTCGTTACAGCTATATTCAAAATTTACCTTAACCTGAAGTTCTGCTTTTATTAGATCTACGCTACTATTGTTGCGTGTGTCACTCCATTTATTATTCTTTACGTACATTTGATCCAGGCACAGTGAAAACAAATCCAACTGCCTTTAAAAGAATAGGCAAAATGACATTTCAGTTTTTTAAAGAAATCAAAACGTAAACCCATTTTTATACGCGTTTCCTTCCTGAGAGATGGAATTTCTCAGAACTGCATAGGAATTGCTAAATTCCTCATACAAAGCATCTTCATCATCTTCGATTCGAAGAAATTCCAGAAGTTTCTGAAAGTGCTTAAATTTAAGTTCAGATACTAAAGTGAGTGGTATACAAGATACTACTGAGAAAGTTTCATCAAATGTGAAATGCTGATTTAGATACTCAAGCAAAGTGGAACAGAAATCTATAAAGTCTGTCACAATAACTGTTCTGGAAGAAGTCAATTGATTTAACATTTTGTTTCTAGTACTGCTAAAAAATTTGTCAACTCTTCTTTGATTCAGTTTACTAATTACAGTTTTTAATATTTCAGATGGCTCCATTACACTTACGTCAGAACATTCTAATTTGAGTATTCGATTATTACGTTATCAGTTTGAGAAAAACAATACATATGACTGTAATATTAATTCCTTTTCTGGGTCATCACAATCATTGAAATATTTCTCCTGCACTTTAGGACAATTATTACCACTTTTAAAATAACTTCTTATGGGTCCCCAGGTTTTAATTATCCTTTCAACAGCAGGGGTTAGTCTTAACCAGCCGGTAGGATAATGCCAAAGAATTGCATTCCATTCGCTTTCTGAATATTAAAAAAATGATTTAAAAATGCAAAAATGGCCATACAGTTTTAAAACTGGATTTTCTACATCAACGTTTAAGGTGCCACATGTGCGTTTTACAGCATTATGTGAAACATGATTGGAACAATGAGCCTTTAAAATATTTATTTTATGCTCAAGTAGCAGATTCATAATTGAATTGTGCTTTCCAAAGTTTACATTTACATTAACCGCACGTTACGCTTTACAACTGGGAACACCGTGAGACACAAGTGAAGTTTTCACCAATTTGTGAATGCCTATGGCTGCTTCATCACTTTGTTCTATAAATCTAAAAGTTTGTCTTGTATTCCAACATCCGAATCAAAATACCGTAAGACTACTGGAAATATTTTCTCGTTTTTACGCTTAGACGCATCAAAACAAATAGAGAAAAATGAGCTCGACTTACATTGGTCTTTCAAAATTTCAGTAAAATCGGACACACTTTCAGGAGTCAGAACGTCTTTCACAAGACTTTCAGCTTTTGTTTGACCACACTGAATGTTTTTGAAATACACAAATCACTAACATTTCCTTAGCTAGTTTACGTTTGCAGTCCATGTTATTATAACTGAGGTTGTGTTTTATATTGTGATACATAAATGCTAGTTCTCCTGCAGCTGTGCTGCATAATTTTTTCGTGATGTGCCGTTGAAGATGTTAGATATCTTGTTTGCCTGCTTGACTTCCCTTTCCCTCTCTTTGTGAGATACCAAGACATAAAAATAACTAATCAGTCACTACTGCGTTTTCCAGATTAACAAATGAATGACATGAAGGAAACAATGAGTATAAGTCTATAATTTATACTACTTACCTATCGTTTTCGAATGTTGTAGACAGTCTGTGTTGCCACCTTGTGCAGTAATAAAATCCTTGTTGCAGAAAGAACAATGTGTGTTATGACGAGTATTCTTTAGATGTGCAATCCACGAGCACGTTTCCTCCAAATTACAGCGATACACTCGTAACTTTTCTGTTTTCTTCCTTGGTGAATTTTCTTCTCCATCATACTCATCAGCACCACTCATCTTTAACTCTTTACAAAATGTTTCAGTGCTTAACTGACACACGTTGCCCTCTCAGAACACAACTACAACGATTGAGCGACAGTGAAACGGGAGTACCTCGTCACGCATCGAGATGTGTTGGGCCGATGCAACACCGAACAGAACTCACATTGGCGAGCCTAAATTCATCGATAGCAGAGGGGAGGAAAATATAGAAAAGCAGGAGACAAAGAGCATCAAAGCAATCATCGTCTAAAAGAATGAATGGACGTAAATCTGACCATACGGGATATTTCTTGAAAAATACGGGATCCGGTATTTTCATCCAAATTAAGTGAAATTACAGCATTTCCCGGGGTAGTTGGCAACCCTAGGCCAGATCGTTCATACGCATTACGGTAACAATTTACAGACTATCGCAGCTCTGCGGATGTGTGAACTGGAGAAGCATAATCGCCAGCACACCTCAGTTCAGTTAGCTGAATGAGACTTACGAACCTTTTAGAATGTAGTCTGGAATGATTAAATGGCCCTCCGTCAAATCTGTATTTTAGTTCTACACCCGTATTGTTTACAGGCGATGTCTTACTGCATGGCTGCCTGGCGCAAGGGCACATCCTTGTTTGAGCCCACTATTAATAGGGAATTTGTTAAACGTTTCATTCTGGTGTAGCACTTTCCCAGACATATCGTGGAAATCTTGAGTCAGTCGAACAAAGTGTTCAGGCCAGCCAAACGTTTTAAGACCTTCCATCAAGTTTCTCTGGGCATCGCATGATAGGCCTTAGTATATCACAGAACACAATTAAGTAAAGGCTTATGTTCCCTGTACTTCTTCTGCAGTTGTCGTGCACAAAGATCATGTCAATAGTTCTTCTGGAGGGGCGAAATCCGCGCTGAGATTCGGGAAGTACAGTCGTGGAAAGAGCCTGGAGGCTATTCAATAGAATTCTAGGAAATATCTTATCAGCCATGGAGAGCAAGGTTATGCCGTGGTAATTAACACATATTCACCGATCGCTATCATTAAAGTTGGTGAAAACCGTGGAGTTCTTTGTGTCAGCTGGTGGCTCACAGGTTTCTCACAGTAGAAAAAACAGGGAGAAGAGTCTGGTTTTTGGGGACAAGCTACCACTTTGAATAAATACCTCTCAGATTTTCGGATATTAGGCCCTTAAAATGGTATATGGCTCTGGACTGTAATTTCCTGGACATTATACTAAAGTGGTAAACTAAACACTGACGTAAGAAATAAATTATTAAACAGTTTATTACTATATTCAAACACTCGAATGTTTCATTGTTGTTGTTATTAAAACCATAGGCATATGTTGCTTAATAGAAGTAGGAATAAAGGAAAGCTACGTTTGGTGACGAGGGTGGAGAGGAGATACAGTAACAAACTGTGCTGCCCCCACCCCCACCCCCACCCCCATAACCGAACCTTGGATCTGAACCAGTAAACCGAGCGAGGTGGCGCAGTGGTAGCACACTGGACTCGCATTCGGGACGATTCAATCCCGCGTCCGGCCATCTTGATTTAGGTTTTCCGTGATTTCCCTAAATCGCTCCAGGCAATTGCTGGGATGGTTCCTTTCAAAGGGCACAGCCGACTTCCTTCCCCATCCTTCCCTAATCCGATGAGACCGATGACCTTGCTGTTTGGTCTCTTCCCCCAAAACAACCCAACCCAACTCTGAACCAGTAAGAGCATTGTCTTCCACATTTCAGGCCTGACAAATGCAAGAGTTGACATTAACTCTCTTGCGTCTCGTCAGTGCAGCTACCTCTGTGAAGATGACATTATCCAGACAATGAGATAAGGGCTCTCTATGAGTTGGGAAACATGGACATATTCCTACAGTCTCTTTATAGAATTCTGTTCGCCTATGAGCAAGCTTGCTGCAAAAGTATGCAATAGTGTTCTTGTGCCTGTTGTGATAGTTGTAGGGTTTCACTAGTTCTTGCCTACTCTGCATTGTTGCCAGATTTCTGATGATATTATCTATGACATCATGCACTGTTACCGTATTTCTCCCTATTAGTCCTCACCCCACACATCTACGTCACAGCAGGCCTAGGCCAATTGCCATAAGTATAAAATGGTGGGATTCGCGAAATTAGCTCGAAAGTCCTGGTTGGAAATTCAAAAATTCAAGATGGACACTTGTGCTACGTATAAAATCCAAGACATCCACTTGTACTAAGTATAAAATCCAAGATGGCCACTTGTGCTAAGTATAAAATCCAAGATGGCCATTTGCCTTACTGGGATTTCCCCTGCGCTATGACATAAGAATCTAAGATGCTGATCCAAAATGGCAGAGCTGCCGGTTACCAGGCCACTTGTGCTAAATATAGAATCCCAAATGGCGAGCCTGTAGATAATGGCCTAGCCTACATGATTGCCGGGTCGCTTGTGCAAAGATTAGAATCCAAGATCGTCACTTTTCCTACTGGGTTTTTCCCTGACATCATGATGGATGTAGGTCACTTGTCCTAAGTGTAAACTGGCGCGAAATGTAAAAATCCAGTGTCTTAGGTTTAAGTGCTCTTGTGCTATAAACAATTTCCCCCACCCTAGTTGCGAGCCCATTTATGCTGTTTAGAAATTTACCGCCCTGGGCTAGGAGAGAAATTGT